>NW_027364349.1:0-250853 GCF_046119375.1 Phyllobates terribilis
ATCTCACTCTCTTTGAATCTTCTTTATCATGCTAAGAGGAGCAGGAAAAAGCAAAAAATTTCAGAATTGCACCTTGCAATGCGGAGAAATTACTGTTTGTGCATTTACAATATTCATTGATTTTTGCCATTGAAAAACGTCCAGAAATGATTGAAGCTACTGACTGAATGAAAGGAGCTGGCATCTCACTCTCTTTGAATCTTCTTTATCATGCTAAGAGGAGCAGGAAAAAGCAAAAAATTTCAGAATTGCACCTTGCAATGCGGAGAAATTACTGTTTGTGCATTTACAATATTCATTGATTTTTGCCATTGAAAAACGTCCAGAAATGATTGAAGCTACTGACTGAATGAAAGGAGCTGGCATCTCACTCTCTTTGAATCTTCTTTATCATGCTAAGAGGAGCAGGAAAAAGCAAAAAATTTCAGAATTGCAACTTGCAATGCGGAGAAATTACTGTTTTTGCATTTACAATATTCATTGATTTTTGCCATTGAAAAACATCATGTTATTCATATACCAGAAATGATTGAAGCTACTGACTGAATGAAAGGAGCTGGCATCTCACTCTCTTTGAATCTTCTTTATCATGCTAAGAGGAGCAGGAAAAAGCAAAAAATTTCAGAATTGCACCTTGCAATGCGGAGAAATTACTGTTTGTGCATTTACAATATTCATTGATTTTTGCCATTGAAAAACGTCCAGAAATGATTGAAGCTACTGACTGAATGAAAGGAGCTGGCATCTCACTCTCTTTGAATCTTCTTTATCATGCTAAGAGGAGCAGGAAAAAGCAAAAAATTTCAGAATTGCACCTTGCAATGCGGAGAAATTACTGTTTGTGCATTTACAATATTCATTGATTTTTGCCATTGAAAAACATCATGTTATTCATATACCAGAAATGTTTGAAGCTACTGACTGAATGAAAGGAGCTGGCATCTCACTCTCTTTGAATCTTCTTTATCATGCTAAGAGGAGCAGGAAAAAGCAAAAAATTTCAGAATTGCACCTTGCAATGCGGAGAAATTACTGTTTGTGCATTTACAATATTCATTGATTTTTGCCATTGAAAAACGTCCAGAAATGATTGAAGCTACTGACTGAATGAAAGGAGCTGGCATCTCACTCTCTTTGAATCTTCTTTATCATGCTAAGAGGAGCAGGAAAAAGCAAAAAATTTCAGAATTGCACCTTGCAATGCGGAGAAATTACTGTTTGTGCATTTACAATATTCATTGATTTTTGCCATTGAAAAACGTCCAGAAATGATTGAAGCTACTGACTGAATGAAAGGAGCTGGCATCTCACTCTCTTTGAATCTTCTTTATCATGCTAAGAGGAGCAGGAAAAAGCAAAAAATTTCAGAATTGCAACTTGCAATGCGGAGAAATTACTGTTTGTGCATTTACAATATTCATTGATTTTTGCCATTGAAAAACATCATGTTATTCATATACCAGAAATGATTGAAGCTACTGACTGAATGAAAGGAGCTGGCATCTCACTCTCTTTGAATCTTCTTTATCATGCTAAGAGGAGCAGGAAAAAGCAAAAAATTTCAGAATTGCACCTTGCAATGCGGAGAAATTACTGTTTGTGCATTTACAATATTCATTGATTTTTGCCATTGAAAAACGTCCAGAAATGATTGAAGCTACTGACTGAATGAAAGGAGCTGGCATCTCACTCTCTTTGAATCTTCTTTATCATGCTAAGAGGAGCAGGAAAAAGCAAAAAATTTCAGAATTGCACCTTGCAATGCGGAGAAATTACTGTTTGTGCATTTACAATATTCATTGATTTTTGCCATTGAAAAACGTCCAGAAATGATTGAAGCTACTGACTGAATGAAAGGAGCTGGCATCTCACTCTCTTTGAATCTTCTTTATCATGCTAAGAGGAGCAGGAAAAAGCAAAAAATTTCAGAATTGCACCTTGCAATGCGGAGAAATTACTGTTTGTGCATTTACAATATTCATTGATTTTTGCCATTGAAAAACGTCCAGAAATGATTGAAGCTACTGACTGAATGAAAGGAGCTGGCATCTCACTCTCTTTGAATCTTCTTTATCATGCTAAGAGGAGCAGGAAAAAGCAAAAAATTTCAGAATTGCACCTTGCAATGCGGAGAAATTACTGTTTGTGCATTTACAATATTCATTGATTTTTGCCATTGAAAAACATCATGTTATTCATATACCAGAAATGTTTGAAGCTACTGACTGAATGAAAGGAGCTGGCATCTCACTCTCTTTGAATCTTCTTTATCATGCTAAGAGGAGCAGGAAAAAGCCAAAAATTTTAGAATTGCACCTTGCAATGCGGAGAAATTACTGTTTGTGCATTTACAATATTCATTGATTTTTGCCATTGAAAAACATCATGTTATTCATATACCAGAAATGATTGAAGCTTCTGACTGAATGAAAGGAGCTGGCATCTCACTCTCTTTGAATCTTCTTTATCATGCAAAGAGGAGCAGGAAAAAGCAAAAAATTTCAGAATTGCACCTTGCAATGCGGAGAAATTACTGTTTGTGCATTTACAATATTCATTGATTTTTGCCATTGAAAAACGTCCAGAAATGATTGAAGCTACTGACTGAATGAAAGGAGCTGGCATCTCACTCTCTTTGAATCTTCTTTATCATGCTAAGAGGAGCAGGAAAAAGCAAAAAATTTCAGAATTGCACCTTGCAATGCGGAGAAATTACTGTTTGTGCATTTACAATATTCATTGATTTTTGCCATTGAAAAACGTCCAGAAATGATTGAAGCAACTGACTGAATGAAAGGAGCTGGCATCTCACTCTCTTTGAATCTTCTTTATCATGCTAAGAGGAGCAGGAAAAAGCAAAAAATTTCAGAATTGCACCTTGCAATGCGGAGAAATTACTGTTTGTGCATTTACAATATTCATTGATTTTTGCCATTGAAAAACGTCCAGAAATAATTGAAGCTACTGACTGAATGAAAGGAGCTGGCATCTCACTCTCTTTGAATCTTCTTTATCATGCTAAGAGGAGCAGGAAAAAGCAAAAAATTTCAGAATTGCAACTTGCAATGCGGAGAAATTACTGTTTGTGCATTTACAATATTCATTGATTTTTGCCATTGAAAAACATCATGTTATTCATATACCAGAAATGATTGAAGCTACTGACTGAATGAAAGGAGCTGGCATCTCACTCTCTTTGAATCTTCTTTATCATGCTAAGAGGAGCAGGAAAAAGCAAAAAATTTCAGAATTGCACCTTGCAATGCGGAGAAATTACTGTTTGTGCATTTACAATATTCATTGATTTTTGCCATTGAAAAACGTCCAGAAATGATTGAAGCTACTGACTGAATGAAAGGAGCTGGCATCTCACTCTCTTTGAATCTTCTTTATCATGCTAAGAGGAGCAGGAAAAAGCAAAAAATTTCAGAATTGCACCTTGCAATGCGGAGAAATTACTGTTTGTGCTTTTACAATATTCATTGATTTTTGCCATTGAAAAACATCATGTTATTCATATACCAGAAATGTTTGAAGCTACTGACTGAATGAAAGGAGCTGGCATCTCACTCTCTTTGAATCTTCTTTATCATGCTAAGAGGAGCAGGAAAAAGCAAAAAATTTCAGAATTGCACCTTGCAATGCGGAGAAATTACTGTTTGTGCATTTACAATATTCATTAATTTTTGCCATTGAAAAATGTCCAGAAATGATTGAAGCTGCTGACTGAATGAAAGGAGCTGGCATCTCACTCTCTTTGAATCTTCTTTATTATGCTAAGAGGAGCAGGAAAAAGCAAAAAATTTCAGAATTGCACCTTGCAATGCGGAGAAATTACTGTTTGTGCATTTACAATATTCATTGATTTTTGCCATTGAAAAACATCATGTTATTCATATACCAGAAATGATTGAAGCTACTGACTGAATGCAAGGAGCTGGCATCTCACTCTCTTTGAATCTTCTTTATCATGCTAAGAGGAGCAGGAAAAAGCAAAAAATTTCAGAATTGCACCTTGCAATGCGGAGAAATTACTGTTTGTGCATTTACAATATTCATTGATTTTTGCCATTGAAAAACGTCCAGAAATGATTGAAGCTACTGACTGAATGAAAGGAGCTGGCATCTCACTCTCTTTGAATCTTCTTTATCATGCTAAGAGGAGCAGGAAAAAGCAAAAAATTTCAGAATTGCACCTTGCAATGCGGAGAAATTACTGTTTGTGCATTTACAATATTCATTGATTTTTGCCATTGAAAAACGTCCAGAAATGATTGAAGCTACTGACTGAATGAAAGGAGCTGGCATCTCACTCTCTTTGAATCTTCTTTATCATGCTAAGAGGAGCAGGAAAAAGCAAAAAATTTCAGAATTGCACCTTGCAATGCGGAGAAATTACTGTTTGTGCATTTACAATATTCATTGATTTTTGCCATTGAAAAACATCATGTTATTCATATACCAGAAATGATTGAAGCTACTGACTGAATGAAAGGAGCTGGCATCTCGCTCTCTTTGAATCTTCTTTATCATGCTAAGAGGAGCAGGAAAAAGCAAAAAATTTCAGAATTGCACCTTGCAATGCGGAGAAATTACTGTTTGTGCATTTACAATATTCATTGATTTTTGCCATTGAAAAACGTCCAGAAATGATTGAAGCTACTGACTGAATGAAAGGAGCTGGCATCTCACTCTCTTTGAATCTTCTTTATCATGCTAAGAGGAGCAGGAAAAAGCAAAAAATTTCAGAATTGCACCTTGCAATGTGGAGAAATTACTGTTTGTGCATTTACAATATTCATTGATTTTTGCCATTGAAAAACATCATGTTATTCATATACCAGAAATGATTGAAGCTACTGACTGAATGAAAGGAGCTGGCATCTCACTCTCTTTGAATCTTCTTTATCATGCTAAGAGGAGCAGGAAAAAGCAAAAAATTTCAGAATTGCACCTTGCAATGCGGAGAAATTACTGTTTGTGCATTTACAATATTCATTGATTTTTGCCATTGAAAAACGTCCAGAAATGATTGAAGCTACTGACTGAATGAAAGGAGCTGGCATCTCACTCTCTTTGAATCTTCTTTATCATGCTAAGAGGAGCAGGAAAAAGCAAAAAATTTCAGAATTGCACCTTGCAATGCGGAGAAATTACTGTTTGTGCTTTTACAATATTCATTGATTTTTGCCATTGAAAAACATCATGTTATTCATATACCAGAAATGTTTGAAGCTACTGACTGAATGAAAGGAGCTGGCATCTCACTCTCTTTGAATCTTCTTTATCATGCTAAGAGGAGCAGGAAAAAGCAAAAAATTTCAGAATTGCACCTTGCAATGCGGAGAAATTACTGTTTGTGCATTTACAATATTCATTGATTTTTGCCATTGAAAAACGTCCAGAAATGATTGAAGCTACTGACTGAATGAATGGAGCTGGCATCTCACTCTCTTTGAATCTTCTTTATCATGCTAAGAGGAGCAGGAAAAAGCAAAAAATTTCAGAATTGCACCTTGCAATGCGGAGAAATTACTGTTTGTGCATTTACAATATTCATTGATTTTTGCCATTGAAAAACGTCCAGAAATGATTGAAGCTACTGACTGAATGAAAGGAGCTGGCATCTCACTCTCTTTGAATCTTCTTTATCATGCTAAGAGGAGCAGGAAAAAGCAAAAAATTTCAGAATTGCAACTTGCAATGCGGAGAAATTACTGTTTGTGCATTTACAATATTCATTGATTTTTGCCATTGAAAAACATCATGTTATTCATATACCAGAAATGATTGAAGCTACTGACTGAATGAAAGGAGCTGGCATCTCACTCTCTTTGAATCTTCTTTATCATGCTAAGAGGAGCAGGAAAAAGCAAAAAATTTCAGAATTGCACCTTGCAATGCGGAGAAATTACTGTTTGTGCATTTACAATATTCATTGATTTTTGCCATTGAAAAACGTCCAGAAATGATTGAAGCTACTGACTGAATGAAAGGAGCTGGCATCTCACTCTCTTTGAATCTTCTTTATCATGCTAAGAGGACCAGGAAAAAGCAAAAAATTTCAGAATTGCACCTTGCAATGCGGAGAAATTACTGTTTGTGCTTTTACAATATTCATTGATTTTTGCCATTGAAAAACATCATGTTATTCATATACCAGAAATGTTTGAAGCTACTGACTGAATGAAAGGAGCTGGCATCTCACTCTCTTTGAATCTTCTTTATCATGCTAAGAGGAGCAGGAAAAAGCAAAAAATTTCAGAATTGCACCTTGCAATGCGGAGAAATTACTGTTTGTGCATTTACAATATTCATTGATTTTTGCCATTGAAAAACGTCCAGAAATGATTGAAGCTACTGACTGAATGAAAGGAGCTGGCATCTCACTCTCTTTGAATCTTCTTTATCATGCTAAGAGGAGCAGGAAAAAGCAAAAAATTTCAGAATTGCACCTTGCAATGCGGAGAAATTACTGTTTGTGCATTTACAATATTCATTGATTTTTGCCATTGAAAAACGTCCAGAAATGATTGAAGCTACTGACTGAATGAAAGGAGCTGGCATCTCACTCTCTTTGAATCTTCTTTATCATGCTAAGAGGAGCAGGAAAAAGCAAAAAATTTCAGAATTGCAACTTGCAATGCGGAGAAATTACTGTTTGTGCATTTACAATATTCATTGATTTTTGCCATTGAAAAACATCATGTTATTCATATACCAGAAATGATTGAAGCTACTGACTGAATGAAAGGAGCTGGCATCTCACTCTCTTTGAATCTTCTTTATCATGCTAAGAGGAGCAGGAAAAAACAAAAAATTTCAGAATTGCACCTTGCAATGCGGAGAAATTACTGTTTGTGCATTTACAATATTCATTGATTTTTGCCATTGAAAAACGTCCAGAAATGATTGAAGCTACTGACTGAATGAAAGGAGCTGGCATCTCACTCTCTTTGAATCTTCTTTATCATGCTAAGAGGAGCAGGAAAAAGCAAAAAATTTCAGAATTGCACCTTGCAATGCGGAGAAATTACTGTTTGTGCTTTTACAATATTCATTGATTTTTGCCATTGAAAAACATCATGTTATTCATATACCAGAAATGTTTGAAGCTACTGACTGAATGAAAGGAGCTGGCATCTCACTCTCTTTGAATCTTCTTTATCATGCTAAGAGGAGCAGGAAAAAGCAAAAAATTTCAGAATTGCACCTTGCAATGCGGAGAAATTACTGTTTGTGCATTTACAATATTCATTGATTTTTGCCATTGAAAAACGTCCAGAAATGATTGAAGCTACTGACTGAATGAAAGGAGCTGGCATCTCACTCTCTTTGAATCTTCTTTATCATGCTAAGAGGAGCAGGAAAAAGCAAAAAATTTCAGAATTGCACCTTGCAATGCGGAGAAATTACTGTTTGTGCATTTACAATATTCATTGATTTTTGCCATTGAAAAACGTCCAGAAATGATTGAAGCTACTGACTGAATGAAAGGAGCTGGCATCTCACTCTCTTTGAATCTTCTTTATCATGCTAAGAGGAGCAGGAAAAAGCAAAAAATTTCAGAATTGCACCTTGCAATGCGGAGAAATTACTGTTTGTGCATTTACAATATTCATTGATTTTTGCCATTGAAAAACATCATGTTATTCATATACCAGAAATGATTGAAGCTACTGACTGAATGAAAGGAGCTGGCATCTTACTCTCTTTGAATCTTCTTTGTCATGCTAAGAGGAGCAGGAAAAAGCAAAAAATTTCAGAATTGCACCTTGCAATGCGGAGAAATTACTGTTTGTGCATTTACAATATTCATTGATTTTTGCCATTGAAAAACGTCCAGAAATGATTGAAGCTACTGACTGAATGAAAGGAGCTGGCATCTCACTCTCTTTGAATCTTCTTTATCATGCTAAGAGGAGCAGGAAAAAGCAAAAAATTTCAGAATTGCACCTTGCAATGCGGAGAAATTACTGTTTGTGCATTTACAATATTCATTGATTTTTGCCATTGAAAAACGTCCAGAAATGATTGAAGCTACTGACTGAATGAAAGGAGCTGGCATCTCACTCTCTTTGAATCTTCTTTATCATGCTAAGAGGAGCAGGAAAAAGCAAAAAATTTCAGAATTGCACCTTGCAATGCGGAGAAATTACTGTTTGTGCATTTACAATATTCATTGATTTTTGCCATTGAAAAACATCATGTTATTCATATACCAGAAATGTTTGAAGCTACTGACTGAATGAAAGGAGCTGGCATCTCACTCTCTTTGAATCTTCTTTATCATGCTAAGAGGAGCAGGAAAAAGCAAAAAATTTCAGAATTGCACCTTGCAATGCGGAGAAATTACTGTTTGTGCATTTACAATATTCATTGATTTTTGCCATTGAAAAACGTCCAGAAATGATTGAAGCTACTGACTGAATGAAAGGAGCTGGCATCTCACTCTCTTTGAATCTTCTTTATCATGCTAAGAGGAGCAGGAAAAAGCAAAAAATTTCAGAATTGCACCTTGCAATGCGGAGAAATTACTGTTTGTGCATTTACAATATTCATTGATTTTTGCCATTGAAAAACGTCCAGAAATGATTGAAGCTACTGACTGAATGAAAGGAGCTGGCATCTCACTCTCTTTGAATCTTCTTTATCATGCTAAGAGGAGCAGGAAAAAGCAAAAAATTTCAGAATTGCACCTTGCAATGCGGAGAAATTACTCTTTGTGCATTTACAATATTCATTGATTTTTGCCATTGAAAAACATCATGTTATTCATATACCAGAAATGTTTGAAGCTACTGACTGAATGAAAGGAGCTGGCATCTCACTCTCTTTGAATCTTCTTTATCATGCTAAGAGGAGCAGGAAAAAGCAAAAAATTTCAGAATTGCACCTTGCAATGCGGAGAAATTACTGTTTGTGCATTTACAATATTCATTGATTTTTGCCATTGAAAAACATCATGTTATTCATATACCAGAAATGTTTGAAGCTACTGACTGAATGAAAGGAGCTGGCATCTCACTCTCTTTGAATCTTCTTTATCATGCTAAGAGGAGCAGGAAAAAGCAAAAAATTTCAGAATTGCACCTTGCAATGTGGAGAAATTACTGTTTGTGCATTTACAATATTCATTGATTTTTACCATTGAAAAACGTCCAGAAATGATTGAAGCTACTGACTGAATGAAAGTAGCTGGCATCTCACTCTCTTTGAATCTTCTTTATCATGCTAAGAGGAGCAGGAAAAAGCAAAAAATTTCAGACTTGCACCTTGGAATGCGGAGAAATTACTGTTTGTGCATTTACAATATTCATTGATTTTTGCCATTGAAAAACATCATGTTATTCATATACCAGAAATGTTTGAAGCTACTGACTGAATGAAAGGAGCTGGCATCTCACTCTCTTTGAATCTTCTTTATCATGCTAAGAGGAGCAGGAAAAAGCAAAAAATTTCAGAATTGCACCTTGCAATGCGGAGAAATTACTGTTTGTGCATTTACAATATTCATTGATTTTTGCCATTGAAAAACGTCCAGAAATGATTGAAGCTACTGACTGAATGAAAGGAGCTGGCATCTCACTCTCTTTGAATCTTCTTTATCATGCTAAGAGGAGCAGGAAAAAGCAAAAAATTTCAGAATTGCACCTTGCAATGCGGAGAAATTACTGTTTGTGCATTTACAATATTCATTGATTTTTGCCATTGAAAAACGTCCAGAAATGATTGAAGCTACTGACTGAATGAAAGGAGCTGGCATCTCACTCTCTTTGAATCTTCTTTATCATGCTAAGAGGAGCAGGAAAAATCAAAAAATTTCAGAATTGCACCTTGCAATGCGGAGAAATTACTGTTTGTGCATTTACAATATTCAATGATTTTTGCCATTGAAAAACATGTTATTCATATACCAGAAATGTTTGAAGCTACTGACTGAATGAAAGGAGCTGGCACCTCACTCTCTTTGAATCTTCTTTATCATGCTAAGAGGAGCGGGAAAAAGCAAAAAATTTCAGAATTGCACCTTGCAATGCGGAGAAATTACTGTTTGTGCATTTACAATATTCATTGATTTTTGCCATTGAAAAACATCCAGAAATGATTGAAGGTACTGACTGAATGAAAGGAGTTGGCATCTCACTCTCTTTGAATCTTCTTTATCATGCTAAGAGGAGCAGGAAAAAGCAAAAAATTTCAGAATTGCACCTTGCAATGCGGAGAAATTACTGTTTGTGCATTTACAATATTCATTGATTTTTGCCATTGAAAAACGTCCAGAAATGATTGAAGCTACTGACTGAATGAAAGGAGCTGGCATCTCACTCTCTTTGAATCTTCTTTATCATGCTAAGAGGAGCAGGAAAAAGCAAAAAATTTCAGAATTGCACCTTGCAATGCGGAGAAATTACAGTTTGTGCATTTACAATATTCATTGATTTTTGCCATTGAAAAACATCCAGAAATGATTGAAGCTACTGACTGAATGAAAGGAGCTGGCATCTCACTCTCTTTGAATCTTCTTTATCATGCTAAGAGGAGCAGGAAAAAGCAAAAAATTTCAGAATTGCACCTTGCAATGCGGAGAAATTACTGTTTGTGCATTTACAATATTCATTGATTTTTGCCATTGAAAAACGTCCAGAAATGATTGAAGCTACTGACTGAATGAAAGGAGCTGGCATCTCACTCTCTTTGAATCTTCTTTATCATGCTAAGAGGAGAAGGAAAAAGCAAAAAATTTCAGAATTGCACCTTGCAATGCGGAGAAATTACTGTTTGTGCATTTACAATATTCATTGATTTTTGCCATTGAAAAACATCATGTTATTCATATACCAGAAATGATAGAAGCTACTGACTGAATGAAAGGAGCTGGCATCTTACTCTCTTTGAATCTTCTTTGTCATGCTAAGAGGAGCAGGAAAAAGCAAAAAATTTCAGAATTGCACCTTGCAATGCGGAGAAATTGCTGTTTGTGCATTTACAATATTCATTGATTTTTGCCATTGAAAAACGTCCAGAAATGATTGAAGCTACTGACTGAATGAAAGGAGCTGGCATCTCACTCTCTTTGAATCTTCTTTATCATGCTAAGAGGAGCAGGAAAAAGCAAAAAATTTCAGAATTGCACCTTGCAATGCGGAGAAATTACTGTTTGTGCATTTACAATATTCATTGATTTTTGCCATTGAAAAACATCATGTTATTCATATACCAGAAATGTTTGAAGCTACTGACTGAATGAAAGGAGCTGGCATCTCACTCTCTTTGAATCTTCTTTATCATGCTTAGAGGAGCAGGAAAAAGCAAAAAATTTCAGAATTGCACCTTGCAATGTGGAGAAATTACTGTTTGTGCATTTACAATATTCATTGATTTTTACCATTGAAAAACGTCCAGAAATGATTGAAGCTACTGACTGAATGAAAGTAGCTGGCATCTCACTCTCTTTGAATCTTCTTTATCATGCTAAGAGGAGCAGGAAAAAGCAAAAAATTTCAGGATTGCACCTTGCAATCCAGAGAAATTACTGTTTGTGCATTTACAATATTCATTGATTTTTGCCATTGAAAAACATCATGTTATTCATATACCAGAAATATTTGAAGCTACTGACTGAATGAAAGGAGCTGGCATCTCACTCTCTTTGAATCTTCTTTATCATGCTAAGAGGAGCAGGAAAAAGCAAAAAATTTCAGAATTGCACCTTGCAATGTGGAGAAATTACTGTTTGTGCATTTACAATATTCATTGATTTTTACCATTGAAAAACGTCCAGAAATGATTGAAGCTACTGACTGAATGAAAGTAGCTGGCATCTCACTCTCTTTGAATCTTCTTTATCATGCTAAGAGGAGCAGGAAAAAGCAAAAAATTTCATACTTGCACCTTGCAATGTGGAGAAATTACTGTTTGTGCATTTACAATATTCATTGATTTTTGCCATTGAAAAACATCATGTTATTCATATACCAGAAATGTTTGAAGCTACTGACTGAATGAAAGGAGCTGGCATCTCACTCTCTTTGAATCTTCTTTATCATGCTAAGAGGAGCAGGAAAAAGCAAAAAATTTCAGAATTGCACCTTGCAATGCGGAGAAATTACTGTTTGTGCATTTACAATATTCATTGATTTTTGCCATTGAAAAACGTCCAGAAATGATTGAAGCTACTGACTGAATGAAAGGAGCTGGCATCTCACTCTCTTTGAATCTTCTTTATCATGCTAAGAGGAGCAGGAAAAAGCAAAAAATTTCAGAATTGCACCTTGCAATGCGGAGAAATTACTGTTTGTGCATTTACAATATTCATTGATTTTTGCCATTGAAAAACGTCCAGAAATGATTGAAGCTACTGACTGAATGAAAGGAGCTGGCATCTCACTCTCTTTGAATCTTCTTTATCATGCTAAGAGGAGCAGGAAAAAGCAAAAAATTTCAGAATTGCACCTTGCAATGCGGAGAAATTACTGTTTGTGCATTTACAATATTCATTGATTTTTGCCATTGAAAAACATCATGTTATTCATATACCAGAAATGATTGAAGCTACTGACTGAATGAAAGGAGCTGGCATCTTACTCTCTTTGAATCTTCTTTGTCATGCTAAGAGGAGCAGGAAAAAGCAAAAAATTTCAGAATTGCACCTTGCAATGCGGAGAAATTACTGTTTGTGCATTTACAATATTCATTGATTTTTGCCATTGAAAAACGTCCAGAAATGATTGAAGCTACTGACTGAATGAAAGGAGCTGGCATCTCAATCTCTTTGAATCTTCTTTATCATGCTAAGAGGAGCAGGAAAAAGCAAAAAATTTCAGAATTGCACCTTGCAATGCGGAGAAATTACTGTTTGTGCATTTACAATATTCATTGATTTTTGCCATTGAAAAACGTCCAGAAATGATTGAAGCTACTGACTGAATGAAAGGAGCTGGCATCTCACTCTCTTTGAATCTTCTTTATCATGCTAAGAGGAGCAGGAAAAAGCAAAAAATTTCAGAATTGCACCTTGCAATGCGGAGAAATTACTGTTTGTGCATTTACAATATTCATTGATTTTTGCCATTGAAAAACATCATGTTATTCATATACCAGAAATGTTTGAAGCTACTGACTGAATGAAAGGAGCTGGCATCTCACTCTCTTTGAATCTTCTTTATCATGCTAAGAGGAGCAGGAAAAAGCAAAAAATTTCAGAATTGCACCTTGCAATGCGGAGAAATTACTGTTTGTGCATTTACAATATTCATTGATTTTTGCCATTGAAAAACGTCCAGAAATGATTGAAGCTACTGACTGAATGAAAGGAGCTGGCATCTCACTCTCTTTGAATCTTCTTTATCATGCTAAGAGGAGCAGGAAAAAGCAAAAAATTTCAGAATTGCACCTTGCAATGCGGAGAAATTACTGTTTGTGCATTTACAATATTCATTGATTTTTGCCATTGAAAAACGTCCAGAAATGATTGAAGCTACTGACTGAATGAAAGGAGCTGGCATCTCACTCTCTTTGAATCTTCTTTATCATGCTAAGAGGAGCAGGAAAAAGCAAAAAATTTCAGAATTGCACCTTGCAATGCGGAGAAATTACTCTTTGTGCATTTACAATATTCATTGATTTTTGCCATTGAAAAACATCATGTTATTCATATACCAGAAATGTTTGAAGCTACTGACTGAATGAAAGGAGCTGGCATCTCACTCTCTTTGAATCTTCTTTATCATGCTAAGCGGAGCAGGAAAAAGCAAAAAATTTCAGAATTGCACCTTGCAATGCGGAGAAATTACTGTTTGTGCATTTACAATATTCATTGATTTTTGCCATTGAAAAACATCATGTTATTCATATACCAGAAATGTTTGAAGCTACTGACTGAATGAAAGGAGCTGGCATCTCACTCTCTTTGAATCTTCTTTATCATGCTAAGAGGAGCAGGAAAAAGCAAAAAATTTCAGAATTGCACCTTGCAATGTGGAGAAATTACTGTTTGTGCATTTACAATATTCATTGATTTTTACCATTGAAAAACGTCCAGAAATGATTGAAGCTACTGACTGAATGAAAGTAGCTGGCATCTCACTCTCTTTGAATCTTCTTTATCATGCTAAGAGGAGCAGGAAAAAGCAAAAAATTTCAGACTTGCACCTTGGAATGCGGAGAAATTACTGTTTGTGCATTTACAATATTCATTGATTTTTGCCATTGAAAAACATCATGTTATTCATATACCAGAAATGTTTGAAGCTACTGACTGAATGAAAGGAGCTGGCATCTCACTCTCTTTGAATCTTCTTTATCATGCTAAGAGGAGCAGGAAAAAGCAAAAAATTTCAGAATTGCACCTTGCAATGCGGAGAAATTACTGTTTGTGCATTTACAATATTCATTGATTTTTGCCATTGAAAAACGTCCAGAAATGATTGAAGCTACTGACTGAATGAAAGGAGCTGGCATCTCACTCTCTTTGAATCTTCTTTATCATGCTAAGAGGAGCAGGAAAAAGCAAAAAATTTCAGAATTGCACCTTGCAATGCGGAGAAATTACTGTTTGTGCATTTACAATATTCATTGATTTTTGCCATTGAAAAACGTCCAGAAATGATTGAAGCTACTGACTGAATGAAAGGAGCTGGCATCTCACTCTCTTTGAATCTTCTTTATCATGCTAAGAGGAGCAGGAAAAATCAAAAAATTTCAGAATTGCACCTTGCAATGCGGAGAAATTACTGTTTGTGCATTTACAATATTCAATGATTTTTGCCATTGAAAAACATGTTATTCATATACCAGAAATGTTTGAAGCTACTGACTGAATGAAAGGAGCTGGCACCTCACTCTCTTTGAATCTTCTTTATCATGCTAAGAGGAGCGGGAAAAAGCAAAAAATTTCAGAATTGCACCTTGCAATGCGGAGAAATTACTGTTTGTGCATTTACAATATTCATTGATTTTTGCCATTGAAAAACATCCAGAAATGATTGAAGGTACTGACTGAATGAAAGGAGTTGGCATCTCACTCTCTTTGAATCTTCTTTATCATGCTAAGAGGAGCAGGAAAAAGCAAAAAATTTCAGAATTGCACCTTGCAATGCGGAGAAATTACTGTTTGTGCATTTACAATATTCATTGATTTTTGCCATTGAAAAACGTCCAGAAATGATTGAAGCTACTGACTGAATGAAAGGAGCTGGCATCTCACTCTCTTTGAATCTTCTTTATCATGCTAAGAGGAGCAGGAAAAAGCAAAAAATTTCAGAATTGCACCTTGCAATGCGGAGAAATTACAGTTTGTGCATTTACAATATTCATTGATTTTTGCCATTGAAAAACATCCAGAAATGATTGAAGCTACTGACTGAATGAAAGGAGCTGGCATCTCACTCTCTTTGAATCTTCTTTATCATGCTAAGAGGAGCAGGAAAAAGCAAAAAATTTCAGAATTGCACCTTGCAATGCGGAGAAATTACTGTTTGTGCATTTACAATATTCATTGATTTTTGCCATTGAAAAACGTCCAGAAATGATTGAAGCTACTGACTGAATGAAAGGAGCTGGCATCTCACTCTCTTTGAATCTTCTTTATCATGCTAAGAGGAGAAGGAAAAAGCAAAAAATTTCAGAATTGCACCTTGCAATGCGGAGAAATTACTGTTTGTGCATTTACAATATTCATTGATTTTTGCCATTGAAAAACATCATGTTATTCATATACCAGAAATGATAGAAGCTACTGACTGAATGAAAGGAGCTGGCATCTTACTCTCTTTGAATCTTCTTTGTCATGCTAAGAGGAGCAGGAAAAAGCAAAAAATTTCAGAATTGCACCTTGCAATGCGGAGAAATTGCTGTTTGTGCATTTACAATATTCATTGATTTTTGCCATTGAAAAACGTCCAGAAATGATTGAAGCTACTGACTGAATGAAAGGAGCTGGCATCTCACTCTCTTTGAATCTTCTTTATCATGCTAAGAGGAGCAGGAAAAAGCAAAAAATTTCAGAATTGCACCTTGCAATGCGGAGAAATTACTGTTTGTGCATTTACAATATTCATTGATTTTTGCCATTGAAAAACATCATGTTATTCATATACCAGAAATGTTTGAAGCTACTGACTGAATGAAAGGAGCTGGCATCTCACTCTCTTTGAATCTTCTTTATCATGCTTAGAGGAGCAGGAAAAAGCAAAAAATTTCAGAATTGCACCTTGCAATGTGGAGAAATTACTGTTTGTGCATTTACAATATTCATTGATTTTTACCATTGAAAAACGTCCAGAAATGATTGAAGCTACTGACTGAATGAAAGTAGCTGGCATCTCACTCTCTTTGAATCTTCTTTATCATGCTAAGAGGAGCAGGAAAAAGCAAAAAATTTCAGGATTGCACCTTGCAATCCAGAGAAATTACTGTTTGTGCATTTACAATATTCATTGATTTTTGCCATTGAAAAACATCATGTTATTCATATACCAGAAATATTTGAAGCTACTGACTGAATGAAAGGAGCTGGCATCTCACTCTCTTTGAATCTTCTTTATCATGCTAAGAGGAGCAGGAAAAAGCAAAAAATTTCAGAATTGCACCTTGCAATGTGGAGAAATTACTGTTTGTGCATTTACAATATTCATTGATTTTTACCATTGAAAAACGTCCAGAAATGATTGAAGCTACTGACTGAATGAAAGTAGCTGGCATCTCACTCTCTTTGAATCTTCTTTATCATGCTAAGAGGAGCAGGAAAAAGCAAAAAATTTCATACTTGCACCTTGCAATGTGGAGAAATTACTGTTTGTGCATTTACAATATTCATTGATTTTTGCCATTGAAAAACATCATGTTATTCATATACCAGAAATGTTTGAAGCTACTGACTGAATGAAAGGAGCTGGCATCTCACTCTCTTTGAATCTTCTTTATCATGCTAAGAGGAGCAGGAAAAAGCAAAAAATTTCAGAATTGCACCTTGCAATGCGGAGAAATTACTGTTTGTGCATTTACAATATTCATTGATTTTTGCCATTGAAAAACGTCCAGAAATGATTGAAGCTACTGACTGAATGAAAGGAGCTGGCATCTCACTCTCTTTGAATCTTGTTTATCATGCTAAGAGGAGCAGGAAAAAGCAAAAAATTTCAGAATTGCACCTTGCAATGCGGAGAAATTACTGTTTGTGCATTTACAATATTCATTGATTTTTGCCATTGAAAAACGTCCAGAAATGATTGAAGCTACTGACTGAATGAAAGGAGCTGGCATCTCACTCTCTTTGAATCTTCTTTATCATGCTAAGAGGAGCAGGAAAAAGCAAAAAATTTCAGAATTGCACCTTGCAATGCGGAGAAATTACTGTTTGTGCATTTACAATATTCATTGATTTTTGCCATTGAAAAACATCATGTTATTCATATACCAGAAATGATTGAAGCTACTGACTGAATGAAAGGAGCTGGCATCTCACTCTCTTTGAATCTTCTTTATCATGCTAAGAGGAGCAGGAAAAAGCAAAAAATTTCAGAATTGCACCTTGCAATGCGGAGAAATTACTGTTTGTGCATTTACAATATTCATTGATTTTTGCCATTGAAAAACGTCCAGAAATGTTTGAAGCTACTGACTGAATGAAAGGAGCTGGCATCTCACTCTCTTTGAATCTTCTTTATCATGCTAGGATTAGCAGGAAAAAGCAAAAAATTTCAGAATTGCACCTTGCAATGTGGAGATATTACTGTTTGTGCATTTACAATATTCATTGATTTTTGCCATTGAAAAACGTCCAGAAATGTTTGAAGCTACTGACTGAATGAAAGGAGCTGGCATCTCACTCTCTTTGAATCTTCTTTATCATGCTAGGAGTAGCAGGAAAAAGCAAAAAATTTCAGAATTGCACCTTGCAATGTGGAGATATTACTGTTTGTGCATTTACAATATTCATTGATTTTTGCCATTGAAAAACGTCCAGAAATGTTTGAAGCTACTGACTGAATGAAAGGAGCTGGCATCTCACTCTCTTTGAATCTTCTTTATCATGCTAGGATTAGCAGGAAAAAGCAAAAAATTTCAGAATTGCACCTTGCAATGTGGAGATATTACTGTTTGTGCATTTACAATATTCATTGATTTTTGCCATTGAAAAACATCATGTTATTCATATACCAGAAATGTTTGAAGCTACTGACTGAATGAAAGGAGCTGACATCTCACTCTCTTTGAATCTTCTTTATCATGCTAGGATTAGCAGGAAAAACAAAAAATTTCAGAATTGCACCTTGCAATGTGGAGATATTACTGTTTGTGCATTTACAATATTCATTGATTTTTGCCATTGAAAAATGTCCAGAAATGTTTGAAGCTACTGACTGAATGAAAGGAGCTGGCATCTCACTCTATTTGAATCTTCTTTATCATCCTAGGATTAGCAGGAAAAAGCAAAAAATTTCAGCATTGCACCTTGCAATGTGGAGATATTACTGTTTGTGCATTTACAATATTCATTGATTTTTGCCATTGAAAAACATCCAGAAATGTTTATACCAGAAATGTTTGAAGCTACTGACTGAATGAAAGGAGCTGGCATCTCACTCTCTTTGAATCTTCTTTATCATGCTAAGAGGAGCAGGAAAAAGCAAAAAATTTCAGAATTGCACTTTGCAATGCGGAGAAATTACTGTTTGTGCATTTACAATATTCATTGATTTTTGCCATTGAAAAACGTCCAGAAATGATTGAAGCTACTGACTGAATGAAAGGAGCTGGCATCTCACTCTCTTTGAATCTTCTTTATCATGCTAAGAGGAGCAGGAAAAAGCAAAAAATTTCAGAATTGCACCTTGCAATGCGGAGAAATTACTGTTTGTGCATTTACAATATTCATTGATTTTTGCCATTGAAAAACGTCCAGAAATGATTGAAGCTACTGACTGAATGAAAGGAGCTGGCATCTCACTCTCTTTGAATCTTCTCTATCATGCTAAGAGGAGCAGGAAAAATCAAAAAATTTCAGAATTGCACCTTGCAATGCGGAGAAATTAATGTTTGTGCATTTACAATATTCAATGATTTTTGCCATTGAAAAACATGTTATTCATATACCAGAAATGTTTGAAGCTACTGACTGAATGAAAGGAGCTGGCACCTCACTCTCTTTGAATCTTCTTTATCATGCTAAGAGGAGCGGGAAAAAGCAAAAAATTTCAGAATTGCACCTTGCAATGCGGAGAAATTACTGTTTGTGCATTTACAATATTCATTGATTTTTGCCATTGAAAAACATCCAGAAATGATTGAAGGTACTGACTGAATGAAAGGAGCTGGCATCTCACTCTCTTTGAATCTTCTTTATCATGCTAAGAGGAGCAGGAAAAAGCAAAAAATTTCAGAATTGCACCTTGCAATGCGGAGAAATTACTGTTTGTGCATTTACAATATTCATTGATTTTTGCCATTGAAAAACGTCCAGAAATGATTGAAGCTACTGACTGAATGAAAGGAGCTGGCATCTCACTCTCTTTGAATCTTCTTTATCATGCTAAGAGGAGCAGGAAAAAGCTAAAAATTTCAGAATTGCACCTTGCAATGCGGAGAAATTACTGTTTGTGCATTTACAATATTCATTGATTTTTGCCATTGAAAAACGTCCAGAAATGATTGAAGCTACTGACTGAATGAAAGGAGCTGGCATCTCACTCTCTTTGAATCTTCTTTATCATGCTAAGAGGAGCAGGAAAAAGCAAAAAATTTCAGAATTGCACCTTGCAATGCGGAGAAATTACTGTTTGTGCATTTACAATATTCATTGATTTTTGCCATTGAAAAACATCATGTTATTCATATACCAGAAATGATAGAAGCTACTGACTGAATGAAAGGAGCTGGCATCTTACTCTCTTTGAATCTTCTTTGTCATGCTAAGAGGAGCAGGAAAAAGCAAAAAATTTCAGAATTGCACCTTGCAATGCGGAGAAATTGCTGTTTGTGCATTTACAATATTCATTGATTTTTGCCATTGAAAAACGTCCAGAAATGATTGAAGCTACTGACTGAATGAAAGGAGCTGGCATCTCACTCTCTTTGAATCTTCTTTATCATGCTAAGAGGAGCAGGAAAAAGCAAAAAATTTCAGAATTGCACCTTGCAATGCGGAGAAATTACTGTTTGTGCATTTACAATATTCATTGATTTTTGCCATTGAAAAACATCATGTTATTCATATACCAGAAATGTTTGAAGCTACTGACTGAATGAAAGGAGCTGGCATCTCACTCTCTTTGAATCTTCTTTATCATGCTTAGAGGAGCAGGAAAAAGCAAAAAATTTCAGAATTGCACCTTGCAATGTGGAGAAATTACTGTTTGTGCATTTACAATATTCATTGATTTTTACCATTGAAAAACGTCCAGAAATGATTGAAGCTACTGACTGAATGAAAGTAGCTGGCATCTCACTCTCTTTGAATCTTCTTTATCATGCTAAGAGGAGCAGGAAAAAGCAAAAAATTTCAGAATTGCACCTTGCAATCCAGAGAAATTACTGTTTGTGCATTTACAATATTCATTGATTTTTGCCATTGAAAAACATCATGTTATTCATATACCAGAAATATTTGAAGCTACTGACTGAATGAAAGGAGCTGGCATCTCACTCTCTTTGAATCTTCTTTATCATGCTAAGAGGAGCAGGAAAAAGCAAAAAATTTCAGAATTGCACCTTGCAATGTGGAGAAATTACTGTTTGTGCATTTACAATATTCATTGATTTTTACCATTGAAAAACGTCCAGAAATGATTGAAGCTACTGACTGAATGAAAGTAGCTGGCATCTCACTCTCTTTGAATCTTCTTTATCATGCTAAGAGGAGCAGGAAAAAGCAAAAAATTTCAGACTTGCACCTTGCAATGTGGAGAAATTACTGTTTGTGCATTTACAATATTCATTGATTTTTGCCATTGAAAAACATCATGTTATTCATATACCAGAAATGTTTGAAGCTACTGACTGAATGAAAGGAGCTGGCATCTCACTCTCTTTGAATCTTCTTTATCATGCTAAGAGGAGCAGGAAAAAGCAAAAAATTTCAGAATTGCACCTTGCAATGCGGAGAAATTACTGTTTGTGCATTTACAATATTCATTGATTTTTGCCATTGAAAAACGTCCAGAAATGATTGAAGCTACTGACTGAATGAAAGGAGCTGGCATCTCACTCTCTTTGAATCTTGTTTATCATGCTAAGAGGAGCAGGAAAAAGCAAAAAATTTCAGAATTGCACCTTGCAATGCGGAGAAATTACTGTTTGTGCATTTACAATATTCATTGATTTTTGCCATTGAAAAACGTCCAGAAATGATTGAAGCTACTGACTGAATGAAAGGAGCTGGCATCTCACTCTCTTTGAATCTTCTTTATCATGCTAAGAGGAGCAGGAAAAAGCAAAAAATTTCAGAATTGCACCTTGCAATGCGGAGAAATTACTGTTTGTGCATTTACAATATTCATTGATTTTTGCCATTGAAAAACATCATGTTATTCATATACCAGAAATGATTGAAGCTACTGACTGAATGAAAGGAGCTGGCATCTCACTCTCTTTGAATCTTCTTTATCATGCTAAGAGGAGCAGGAAAAAGCAAAAAATTTCAGAATTGCACCTTGCAATGCGGAGAAATTACTGTTTGTGCATTTACAATATTCATTGATTTTTGCCATTGAAAAACGTCCAGAAATGTTTGAAGCTACTGACTGAATGAAAGGAGCTGGCATCTCACTCTCTTTGAATCTTCTTTATCATGCTAGGATTAGCAGGAAAAAGCAAAAAATTTCAGAATTGCACCTTGCAATGTGGAGATATTACTGTTTGTGCATTTACAATATTCATTGATTTTTGCCATTGAAAAACGTCCAGAAATGTTTGAATCTACTGACTGAATGAAAGGAGCTGGCATCTCACTCTCTTTGAATCTTCTTTATCATGCTAGGAGTAGCAGGAAAAAGCAAAAAATTTCAGAATTGCACCTTGCAATGTGGAGATATTACTGTTTGTGCATTTACAATATTCATTGATTTTTGCCATTGAAAAACGTCCAGAAATGTTTGAAGCTACTGACTGAATGAAAGGAGCTGGCATCTCACTCTCTTTGAATCTTCTTTATCATGCTAGGATTAGCAGGAAAAAGCAAAAAATTTCAGAATTGCACCTTGCAATGTGGAGATATTACTGTTTGTGCATTTACAATATTCATTGATTTTTGCCATTGAAAAACATCATGTTATTCATATACCAGAAATGTTTGAAGCTACTGACTGAATGAAAGGAGCTGACATCTCACTCTCTTTGAATCTTCTTTATCATGCTAGGATTAGCAGGAAAAAGCAAAAAATTTCAGAATTGCACCTTGCAATGTGGAGATATTACTGTTTGTGCATTTACAATATTCATTGATTTTTGCCATTGAAAAATGTCCAGAAATGTTTGAAGCTACTGACTGAATGAAAGGAGCTGGCATCTCACTCTATTTGAATCTTCTTTATCATCCTAGGATTAGCAGGAAAAAGCAAAAAATTTCAGCATTGCACCTTGCAATGTGGAGATATTACTGTTTGTGCATTTACAATATTCATTGATTTTTGCCATTGAAAAACATCCAGAAATGTTTATACCAGAAATGTTTGAAGCTACTGACTGAATGAAAGGAGCTGGCATCTCACTCTCTTTGAATCTTCTTTATCATGCTAAGAGGAGCAGGAAAAAGCAAAAAATTTCAGAATTGCACTTTGCAATGCGGAGAAATTACTGTTTGTGCATTTACAATATTCATTGATTTTGCCATTGAAAAACGTCCAGAAATGATTGAAGCTACTGACTGAATGAAAGGAGCTGGCATCTCACTCTCTTTGAATCTTCTTTATCATGCTAAGAGGAGCAGGAAAAAGCAAAAAATTTCAGAATTGCACCTTGCAATGCGGAGAAATTACTGTTTGTGCATTTACAATATTCATTGATTTTTGCCATTGAAAAACGTCCAGAAATGATTGAAGCTACTGACTGAATGAAAGGAGCTGGCATCTCACTCTCTTTGAATCTTCTCTATCATGCTAAGAGGAGCAGGAAAAATCAAAAAATTTCAGAATTGCACCTTGCAATGCGGAGAAATTACTGTTTGTGCATTTACAATATTCAATGATTTTTGCCATTGAAAAACATGTTATTCATATACCAGAAATGTTTGAAGCTACTGACTGAATGAAAGGAGCTGGCACCTCACTCTCTTTGAATCTTCTTTATCATGCTAAGAGGAGCGGGAAAAAGCAAAAAATTTCAGAATTGCACCTTGCAATGCGGAGAAATTACTGTTTGTGCATTTACAATATTCATTGATTTTTGCCATTGAAAAACATCCAGAAATGATTGAAGGTACTGACTGAATGAAAGGAGCTGGCATCTCACTCTCTTTGAATCTTCTTTATCATGCTAAGAGGAGCAGGAAAAAGCAAAAAATTTCAGAATTGCACCTTGCAATGCGGAGAAATTACTGTTTGTGCATTTACAATATTCATTGATTTTTGCCATTGAAAAACGTCCAGAAATGATTGAAGCTACTGACTGAATGAAAGGAGCTGGCATCTCACTCTCTTTGAATCTTCTTTATCATGCTAAGAGGAGCAGGAAAAAGCAAAAAATTTCAGAATTGCACCTTGCAATGCGGAGAAATTACAGTTTGTGCATTTACAATATTCATTGATTTTTGCCATTGAAAAACATCCAGAAATGATTGAAGCTACTGACTGAATGAAAGGAGCTGGCATCTCACTCTCTTTGAATCTTCTTTATCATGCTAAGAGGAGCAGGAAAAAGCAAAAAATTTCAGAATTGCACCTTGCAATGCGGAGAAATTACTGTTTGTGCATTTACAATATTCATTGATTTTTGCCATTGAAAAACGTCCAGAAATGATTGAAGCTACTGACTGAATGAAAGGAGCTGGCATCTCACTCTCTTTGAATCTTCTTTATCATGCTAAGAGGAGCAGGAAAAAGCAAAAAATTTCAGAATTGCACCTTGCAATGCGGAGAAATTACTGTTTGTGCATTTACAATATTCATTGATTTTTGCCATTGAAAAACATCATGTTATTCATATACCAGAAATGATAGAAGCTACTGACTGAATGAAAGGAGCTGGCATCTTACTCTCTTTGAATCTTCTTTGTCATGCTAAGAGGAGCAGGAAAAAGCAAAAAATTTCAGAATTGCACCTTGCAATGCGGAGAAATTACTGTTTGTGCATTTACAATATTCATTGATTTTTGCCATTGAAAAACGTCCAGAAATGATTGAAGCTACTGACTGAATGAAAGGAGCTGGCATCTCACTCTCTTTGAATCTTCTTTATCATGCTAAGAGGAGCAGGAAAAAGCAAAAAATTTCAGAATTGCACCTTGCAATGCGGAGAAATTACTGTTTGTGCATTTACAATATTCATTGATTTTTGCCATTGAAAAACATCATGTTATTCATATACCAGAAATGTTTGAAGCTACTGACTGAATGAAAGGAGCTGGCATCTCACTCTCTTTGAATCTTCTTTATCATGCTTAGAGGAGCAGGAAAAAGCAAAAAATTTCAGAATTGCACCTTGCAATGTGGAGAAATTACTGTTTGTGCATTTACAATATTCATTGATTTTTACCATTGAAAAACGTCCAGAAATGATTGAAGCTACTGACTGAATGAAAGTAGCTGGCATCTCACTCTCTTTGAATCTTCTTTATCATGCTAAGAGGAGCAGGAAAAAGCAAAACATTTCAGAATTGCACCTTGCAATCCAGAGAAATTACTGTTTGTGCATTTACAATATTCATTGATTTTTGCCATTGAAAAACATCATGTTATTCATATACCAGAAATGTTTGAAGCTACTGACTGAATGAAAGGAGCTGGCATCTCACTCTCTTTGAATCTTCTTTATCATGCTAAGAGGAGCAGGAAAAAGCAAAAAATTTCAGAATTGCACCTTGCAATGTGGAGAAATTACTGTTTGTGCATTTACAATATTCATTGATTTTTACCATTGAAAAACGTCCAGAAATGATTGAAGCTACTGACTGAATGAAAGTAGCTGGCATCTCACTCTCTTTGAATCTTCTTTATCATGCTAAGAGGAGCAGGAAAAAGCAAAAAATTTCAGACTTGCACCTTGCAATGCGGAGAAATTACTGTTTGTGCATTTACAATATTCATTGATTTTTGCCATTGAAAAACATCATGTTATTCATATACCAGAAATGTTTGAAGCTACTGACTGAATGAAAGGAGCTGGCATCTCACTCTCTTTGAATCTTCTTTATCATGCTAAGAGGAGCAGGAAAAAGCAAAAAATTTCAGAATTGCACCTTGCAATGCGGAGAAATTACTGTTTGTGCATTTACAATATTCATTGATTTTTGCCATTGAAAAACGTCCAGAAATGATTGAAGCTACTGACTGAATGAAAGGAGCTGGCATCTCACTCTCTTTGAATCTTGTTTATCATGCTAAGAGGAGCAGGAAAAAGCAAAAAATTTCAGAATTGCACCTTGCAATGCGGAGAAATTACTGTTTGTGCATTTACAATATTCATTGATTTTTGCCATTGAAAAACGTCCAGAAATGATTGAAGCTACTGACTGAATGAAAGGAGCTGGCATCTCACTCTCTTTGAATCTTCTTTATCATGCTAAGAGGAGCAGGAAAAAGCAAAAAATTTCAGAATTGCACCTTGCAATGCGGAGAAATTACTGTTTGTGCATTTACAATATTCATTGATTTTTGCCATTGAAAAACATCATGTTATTCATATACCAGAAATGATTGAAGCTACTGACTGAATGAAAGGAGCTGGCATCTCACTCTCTTTGAATCTTCTTTATCATGCTAAGAGGAGCAGGAAAAAGCAAAAAATTTCAGAATTGCACCTTGCAATGCGGAGAAATTACTGTTTGTGCATTTACAATATTCATTGATTTTTGCCATTGAAAAACGTCCAGAAATGTTTGAAGCTACTGACTGAATGAAAGGAGCTGGCATCTCACTCTCTTTGAATCTTCTTTATCATGCTAGGATTAGCAGGAAAAAGCAAAAAATTTCAGAATTGCACCTTGCAATGTGGAGATATTACTGTTTGTGCATTTACAATATTCATTGATTTTTGCCATTGAAAAACGTCCAGAAATGTTTGAAGCTACTGACTGAATGAAAGGAGCTGGCATCTCACTCTCTTTGAATCTTCTTTATCATGCTAGGAGTAGCAGGAAAAAGCAAAAAATTTCAGAATTGCACCTTGCAATGTGGAGATATTACTGTTTGTGCATTTACAATATTCATTGATTTTTGCCATTGAAAAACGTCCAGAAATGTTTGAAGCTACTGACTGAATGAAAGGAGCTGGCATCTCACTCTCTTTGAATCTTCTTTATCATGCTAGGATTAGCAGGAAAAAGCAAAAAATTTCAGAATTGCACCTTGCAATGTGGAGATATTACTGTTTGTGCATTTACAATATTCATTGATTTTTGCCATTGAAAAACATCATGTTATTCATATACCAGAAATGTTTGAAGCTACTGACTGAATGAAAGGAGCTGACATCTCACTCTCTTTGAATCTTCTTTATCATGCTAGGATTAGCAGGAAAAAGCAAAAAATTTCAGAATTGCACCTTGCAATGTGGAGATATTACTGTTTGTGCATTTATAATATTCATTGATTTTTGCCATTGAAAAACGTCCAGAAATGTTTGAAGCTACTGACTGAATGAAAGGAGCTGGCATCTCACTCTATTTGAATCTTCTTTATCATCCTAGGATTAGCAGGAAAAAGCAAAAAATTTCAGCATTGCACCTTGCAATGTGGAGATATTACTGTTTGTGCATTTACAATATTCATTGATTTTTGCCATTGAAAAACATCCAGAAATGTTTATACCAGAAATGTTTGAAGCTACTGACTGAATGAAAGGAGCTGGCATCTCACTCTCTTTGAATCTTCTTTATCATGCTAAGAGGAGCAGGAAAAAGCAAAAAATTTCAGAATTGCACTTTGCAATGCGGAGAAATTACTGTTTGTGCATTTACAATATTCATTGATTTTTGCCATTGAAAAACGTCCAGAAATGACTGAAGCTACTGACTGAATGAAAGGAGCTGGCATCTCACTCTCTTTGAATCTTCTTTATCATGCTAAGAGGAGCAGGAAAAAGCAAAAAATTTCAGAATTGCATCTTGCAATGCGGAGAAATTACTGTTTGTGCATTTACAATATTCATTGATTTTTGCCATTGAAAAACGTCCAGAAATGATTGAAGCTACTGACTGAATGAAAGGAGCTGGCATCTCACTCTCTTTGAATCTTCTTTATCATGCTAAGAGGAGCAGGAAAAAGCAAAAAATTTCAGAATTGCACCTTGCAATGCGGAGAAATTACTGTTTGTGCATTTACAATATTCATTGATTTTTGCCATTGAAAAACATCATGTTATTCATATACCAGAAATGATTGAAGCTACTGACTGAATGAAAGGAGCTGGCATCTCACTCTCTTTGAATCTTCTTTATCATGCTAAGAGGAGCAGGAAAAAGCAAAAAATTTCAGAATTGCACCTTGCAATGCGGAGAAATTACTGTTTGTGCATTTACAATATTCATTGATTTTTGCCATTGAAAAACGTCCAGAAATGATTGAAGCTACTGACTGAATGAAAGGAGCTGGCATCTCACTCTCTTTGAATCTTCTTTATCATGCTAAGAGGAGCAGGAAAAAGCAAAAAATTTCAGAATTGCATCTTGCAATGCGGAGAAATTACTGTTTGTGCATTTACAATATTCATTGATTTTTGCCATTGAAAAACGTCCAGAAATGATTGAAGCTACTGACTGAATGAAAGGAGCTGGCATCTCACTCTCTTTGAATCTTCTTTATCATGCTAAGAGGAGCAGGAAAAAGCAAAAAATTTCAGAATTGCACCTTGCAATGCGGAGAAATTACTGTTTGTGCATTTACAATATTCATTGATTTTTGCCATTGAAAAACATCATGTTATTCATATACCAGAAATGATTGAAGCTACTGACTGAATGAAAGGAGCTGGCATCTCACTCTCTTTGAATCTTCTTTATCATGCTAAGAGGAGCAGGAAAAAGCAAAAAATTTCAGAATTGCACCTTGCAATGCGGAGAAATTACTGTTTGTGCATTTACAATATTCATTGATTTTTGCCATTGAAAAACATCCAGAAATGATTGAAGCTACTGACTGAATGAAAGGAGCTGGCATCTCACTCTCTTTGAATCTTCTTTATCATGCTAAGAGGAGCAGGAAAAAGCAAAAAATTTCAGAATTGCACCTTGCAATGCGGAGAAATTACTGTTTGTGCATTTACAATATTCATTGATTTTTGCCATTGAAAAACGTCCAGAAATGATTGAAGCTACTGACTGAATGAAAGGAGCTGGCATCTCACTCTCTTTGAATCTTCTTTATCATGCTAGGATTAGCAGGAAAAAGCAAAAAATTTCAGAATTGCACCTTGCAATGTGGAGATATTACTGTTTGTGCATTTACAATATTCATTGAATTTTGCCATTGAAAAACGTCCAGAAATGTTTGAAGCTACTGACTGAATGAAAGGAGCTGGCATCTCACTCTATTTGAATCTTCTTTATCATGCTAGGATTAGCAGGAAAAAGCAAAAAATTTCAGAATTGCACCTTGCAATGTGGAGATATTACTGTTTGTGCATTTACAATATTCATTGATTTTTGCCATTGAAAAACGTCCAGAAATGTTTATACCAGAAATGTTTGAAGCTACTGACTGAATGAAAGGAGCTGGCATCTCACTCTCTTTGAATCTTCTTTATCATGCTAAGAGGAGCAGGAAAAAGCAAAAAATTTCAGAATTGCACCTTGCAATGCGGAGAAATTACTTTTTGTGCATTTACAATATTCATTGATTTTTGCCATTGAAAAATGTCCAGAAATGACTGAAGCTACTGACTGAATGAAAGGAGCTGGCATCTCACTCTCTTTGAATCTTCTTTACCATGCTAAGAGGAGCAGGAAAAAGCAAAAAAATTCAGAATTGCACCTTGCAATGCGGAGAAATTACTTTTTGTGCATTTACAATATTCATTGATTTTTGCCATTGAAAAATGTCCAGAAATGACTGAAGCTACTGACTGAATGAAAGGAGCTGGCATCTCACTCTCTTTGAATCTTCTTTACAATGCTAAGAGGAGCAGGAAAAAGCAAAAAAATTCAGAATTGCACCTTGCAATGCGGAGAAATTACTGTTTGTGCATTTACAATATTCATTGATTTTTGCCATTGAAAAACGTCCAGAAATGATTGAAGCTACTGACTGAATGAAAGGAGCTGGCATCTCACTCTCTTTGAATCTTCTTTATCATGCTAGGAGTAGCAGGAAAAAGCAAAAAATTTCAGAATTGCACCTTGCAATGTGGAGATATTACTGTTTGTGCATTTACAATATTCATTGATTTTTGCCATTGAAAAACGTCCAGAAATGTTTGAAGCTACTGACTGAATGAAAGGAGCTGGCATCTCACTCTCTTTGAATCTTCTTGATCATGCTAGGATTAGCAGGAAAAAGCAAAAAATTTCAGAATTGCACCTTGCAATGTGGAGATATTACTGTTTGTGCATTTACAATATTCATTGATTTTTGCCATTGAAAAACATCATGTTATTCATATACCAGAAATGTTTGAAGCTACTGACTGAATGAAAGGAGCTGACATCTCACTCTCTTTGAATCTTCTTTATCATGCTAGGATTAGCAGGAAAAAGCAAAAAATTTCAGAATTGCACCTTGCAATGTGGAGATATTACTGTTTGTGCATTTACAATATTCATTGATTTTTGCCAATGAAAAACGTCCAGAAATGTTTGAAGCTACTGACTGAATGAAAGGAGCTGGCATCTCACTCTATTTGAATCTTCTTTATCATGCTAGGATTAGCAGGAAAAAGCAAAAAATTTCAGCATTGCACCTTGCAATGTGGAGATATTACTGTTTGTGCATTTACAATATTCATTGATTTTTGCCATTGAAAAACGTCCAGAAATGTTTATACCAGAAATGTTTGAAGCTACTAACTGAAAGAAAGGAGCTGGCATCTCACTCTCTTTGAATCTTCTTTATCATGCTAAGAGGAGCAGGAAAAAGCAAAAAATTTCAGAATTGCACCTTGCAATGCGGAGAAATTACTGTTTGTGCATTTACAATATTCATTGATTTTTGCCATTGAAAAACGTCCAGAAATGACTGAAGCTACTGACTGAATGAAAGGAGCTGGCATCTCACTCTCTTTGAATCTTCTTTATCATGCTAAGAGGAGCAGGAAAAACCAAAAAATTTCAGAATTGCATCTTGCAATGCGGAGAAATTACTGTTTGTGCATTTACAATATTCATTGATTTTTGCCATTGAAAAACGTCCAGAAATGATTGAAGCTACTGACTGAATGAAAGGAGCTGGCATCTCACTCTCTTTGAATCTTCTTTATCATGCTAAGAGGAGCAGGAAAAAGCAAAAAATTTCAGAATTGCACCTTGCAATGCGGAGAAATTACTGTTTGTGCATTTACAATATTCATTGATTTTTGCCATTGAAAAACATCATGTTATTCATATACCAGAAATGATTGAAGCTACTGACTGAATGAAAGGAGCTGGCATCTCACTCTCTTTGAATCTTCTTTATCATGCTAAGAGGAGCAGGAAAAAGCAAAAAATTTCAGAATTGCACCTTGCAATGCGGAGAAATTACTGTTTGTGCATTTACAATATTCATTGATTTTTGCCATTGAAAAACGTCCAGAAATGATTGAAGCTACTGACTGAATGAAAGGAGCTGGCATCTCACTCTCTTTGAATCTTCTTTATCATGCTAAGAGGAGCAGGAAAAAGCAAAAAATTTCAGAATTGCACCTTGCAATGCGGAGAAATTACTGTTTGTGCATTTACAATATTCATTGATTTTTGCCATTGAAAAACGTCCAGAAATGATTGAAGCTACTGACTGAATGAAAGGAGCTGGCATCTCACTCTCTTTGAATCTTCTTTATCATGCTAGGATTAGCAGGAAAAAGCAAAAAATTTCAGAATTGCACCTGGCAATGTGGAGATATTACTGTTTGTGCATTTACAATATTCATTGAATTTTGCCATTGAAAAACGTCCAGAAATGTTTGAAGCTACTGACTGAATGAAAGGAGCTGGCATCTCACTCTATTTGAATCTTCTTTATCATGCTAGGATTAGCAGGAAAAAGCAAAAAATTTCAGAATTGCACCTTGCAATGTGGAGATATTACTGTTTGTGCATTTACAATATTCATTGATTTTTGCCATTGAAAAACGTCCAGAAATGTTTATACCAGAAATGTTTGAAGCTACTGACTGAATGAAAGGAGCTGGCATCTCACTCTCTTTGAATCTTCTTTATCATGCTAAGAGGAGCAGGAAAAAGCAAAAAATTTCAGAATTGCACCTTGCAATGCGGAGAAATTACTGTTTGTGCATTTACAATATTCATTGATTTTTGCCATTGAAAAACGTCCAGAAATGACTGAAGCTACTGACTGAATGAAAGGAGCTGGCATCTCACTCTCTTTGAATCTTCTTTATCATGCTAAGAGGAGCAGGAAAAAGCAAAAAATTTCAGAATTGCACCTTGCAATGCGGAGAAATTACAGTTTGTGCATTTACAATATTCATTGATTTTTGCCATTGAAAAACGTCCAGAAATGATTGAAGCTACTGACTGAATGAAAGGAGCTGGCATCTCACTCTCTTTGAATCTTCTTTATCATGCTAAGAGGAGCAGGAAAAAGCAAAAAATTTCAGAATTGCACCTTGCAATGCGGAGAAATTACTGTTTGTGCATTTACAATATTCATTGATTTTTGCCATTGAAAAACATCATGTTATTCATATACCAGAAATGATTGAAGCTACTGACTGAATGAAAGGAGCTGGCATCTCACTCTCTTTGAATCTTCTTTATCATGCTAAGAGAAGCAGGAAAAAGCAAAAAATTTCAGAATTGCACCTTGCAATGCGGAGAAATTACTGTTTGTGCATTTACAATATTCATTGATTTTTGCCATTGAAAAACGTCCAGAAATGATTGAAGCTACTGACTGAATGAAAGGAGCTGGCATCTCACTCTCTTTGAATCTTCTTTATCATGCTAAGAGGAGCAGGAAAAAGCAAAAAATTTCAGAATTGCACCTTGCAATGCGGAGAAATTACTGTTTGTGCATTTACAATATTCATTGATTTTTGCCATTGAAAAACGTCCAGAAATGATTGAAGCTACTGACTGAATGAAAGGAGCTGGCATCTCACTCTCTTTGAATCTTCTTTATCATGCTAGGATTAGCAGGAAAAAGCAAAAAATTTCAGAATTGCACCTGGCAATGTGGAGATATTACTGTTTGTGCATTTACAATATTCATTGAATTTTGCCATTGAAAAACGTCCAGAAATGTTTGAAGCTACTGACTGAATGAAAGGAGCTGGCATCTCACTCTATTTGAATCTTCTTTATCATGCTAGGATTAGCAGGAAAAAGCAAAAAATTTCAGAATTGCACCTTGCAATGTGGAGATATTACTGTTTGTGCATTTACAATATTCATTGATTTTTGCCATTGAAAAACGTCCAGAAATGTTTATACCAGAAATGTTTGAAGCTACTGACTGAATGAAAGGAGCTGGCATCTCACTCTCTTTGAATCTTCTTTATCATGCTAAGAGGAGCAGGAAAAAGCAAAAAATTTCAGAATTGCACCTTGCAATGCGGAGAAATTACTGTTTGTGCATTTACAATATTCATTGATTTTTGCCATTGAAAAACGTCCAGAAATGACTGAAGCTACTGACTGAATGAAAGGAGCTGGCATCTCACTCTCTTTGAATCTTCTTTATCATGCTAAGAGGAGCAGGAAAAAGCAAAAAATTTCAGAATTGCACCTTGCAATGCGGAGAAATTACAGTTTGTGCATTTACAATATTCATTGATTTTTGCCATTGAAAAACGTCCAGAAATGATTGAAGCTACTGACTGAATGAAAGGAGCTGGCATCTCACTCTCTTTGAATCTTCTTTATCATGCTAAGAGGAGCAGGAAAAAGCAAAAAATTTCAGAATTGCACCTTGCAATGCGGAGAAATTACTGTTTGTGCATTTACAATATTCATTGATTTTTGCCATTGAAAAACATCATGTTATTCATATACCAGAAATGATTGAAGCTACTGACTGAATGAAAGGAGCTGGCATCTCACTCTCTTTGAATCTTCTTTATCATGCTAAGAGAAGCAGGAAAAAGCAAAAAATTTCAGAATTGCACCTTGCAATGCGGAGAAATTACTGTTTGTGCATTTACAATATTCATTGATTTTTGCCATTGAAAAACGTCCAGAAATGATTGAAGCTACTGACTGAATGAAAGGAGCTGGCATCTCACTCTCTTTGAATCTTCTTTATCATGCTAAGAGGAGCAGGAAAAAGCAAAAAATTTCAGAATTGCACCTTGCAATGCGGAGAAATTACTGTTTGTGCATTTACAATATTCATTGATTTTTGCCATTGAAAAACATCATGTTATTCATATACCAGAAATGATTGAAGCTACTGACTGAATGAAAGGAGCTGGCATCTCACTCTCTTTGAATCTTCTTTATCATGCTAAGAGGAGCAGGAAAAAGCAAAAAATTTCAGAATTGCACCTTGCAATGCGGAGAAATTACAGTTTGTGCATTTACAATATTCATTGATTTTTGCCATTGAAAAACGTCCAGAAATGATTGAAGCTACTGACTGAATGAAAGGAGCTGGCATCTCACTCTCTTTGAATCTTCTTTATCATGCTAAGAGGAGCAGGAAAAAGCAAAAAATTTCAGAATTGCACCTTGCAATGCGGAGAAATTACTGTTTGTGCATTTACAATATTCATTGATTTTTGCCATTGAAAAACATCATGTTATTCATATACCAGAAATGATTGAAGCTACTGACTGAATGAAAGGAGCTGGCATCTCACTCTCTTTGAATCTTCTTTATCATGCTAAGAGGAGCAGGAAAAAGCAAAAAATTTCAGAATTGCACCTTGCAATGCGGAGAAATTACTGTTTGTGCATTTACAATATTCATTGATTTTTGCCATTGAAAAACGTCCAGAAATGATTGAAGCTACTGACTGAATGAAAGGAGCTGGCATCTCACTCTCTTTGAATCTTCTTTATCATGCTAAGAGGAGCAGGAAAAAGCAAAAAATTTCAGAATTGCATCTTGCAATGCGGAGAAATTACTGTTTGTGCATTTACAATATTCATTGATTTTTGCCATTGAAAAACGTCCAGAAATGATTGAAGCTACTGACTGAATGAAAGGAGCTGGAATCTCACTCTCTTTGAATCTTCTTTATCATGCTAAGAGGAGCAGGAAAAAGCAAAAAATTTCAGAATTGCAACTTGCAATGCGGAGAAATTACTGTTTGTGCATTTACAATATTCATTGATTTTTGCCATTGAAAAACATCATGTTATTCATATACCAGAAATGATTGAAGCTACTGACTGAATGAAAGGAGCTGGCATCTCACTCTCTTTGAATCTTCTTTATCATGCTAAGAGGAGCAGGAAAAAGCAAAAAATTTCAGAATTGCACCTTGCAATGCGGAGAAATTACTGTTTGTGCATTTACAATATTCATTGATTTTTGCCATTGAAAAACATCATGTTATTCATATACCAGAAATGATTGAAGCTACTGACTGAATGAAAGGAGCTGGCATCTCACTCTCTTTGAATCTTCTTTATCATGCTAAGAGGAGCAGGAAAAAGCAAAAAATTTCAGAATTGCACCTTGCAATGCGGAGAAATTACTGTTTGTGCAGTTACAATATTCATTGATTTTTGCCATTGAAAAACGTCCAGAAATGATTGAAGCTACTGACTGAATGAAAGGAGCTGGCATCTCATTCTCTTTGAATCTTCTTTATCATGCTAAGAGGAGCAGGAAAAAGCAAAAAATTTCAGAATTGCACCTTGCAATGCGGAGAAATTACTGTTTGTGCATTTACAATATTCATTGATTTTTGCCATTGAAAAACGTCCAGAAATGATTGAAGCTACTGACTGAATGAAAGGAGCTGGCATCTCACTCTCTTTGAATCTTCTTTATCATGCTAAGAGGAGCAGGAAAAAGCAAAAAATTTCAGAATTGCACCTTGCAATGCGGAGAAATTACTGTTTGTGCATTTACAATATTCATTGATTTTTGCCATTGAAAAACGTCCAGAAATGATTGAAGCTACTGACTGAATGAAAGGAGCTGGCATCTCACTCTCTTTGAATCTTCTTTATCATGCTAGGATTAGCAGGAAAAAGCAAAAAATTTCAGAATTGCACCTGGCAATGTGGAGATATTACTGTTTGTGCATTTACAATATTCATTGAATTTTGCCATTGAAAAACGTCCAGAAATGTTTGAAGCTACTGACTGAATGAAAGGAGCTGGCATCTCACTCTATTTGAATCTTCTTTATCATGCTAGGATTAGCAGGAAAAAGCAAAAAATTTCAGAATTGCACCTTGCAATGTGGAGATATTACTGTTTGTGCATTTACAATATTCATTGATTTTTGCCATTGAAAAACGTCCAGAAATGTTTATACCAGAAATGTTTGAAGCTACTGACTGAATGAAAGGAGCTGGCATCTCACTCTCTTTGAATCTTCTTTATCATGCTAAGAGGAGCAGGAAAAAGCAAAAAATTTCAGAATTGCACCTTGCAATGCGGAGAAATTACTGTTTGTGCATTTACAATATTCATTGATTTTTGCCATTGAAAAACGTCCAGAAATGACTGAAGCTACTGACTGAATGAAAGGAGCTGGCATCTCACTCTCTTTGAATCTTCTTTATCATGCTAAGAGGAGCAGGAAAAAGCAAAAAATTTCAGAATTGCACCTTGCAATGCGGAGAAATTACAGTTTGTGCATTTACAATATTCATTGATTTTTGCCATTGAAAAACGACCAGAAATGATTGAAGCTACTGACTGAATGAAAGGAGCTGGCATCTCACTCTCTTTGAATCTTCTTTATCATGCTAAGAGGAGCAGGAAAAAGCAAAAAATTTCAGAATTGCACCTTGCAATGCGGAGAAATTACTGTTTGTGCATTTACAATATTCATTGATTTTTGCCATTGAAAAACATCATGTTATTCATATACCAGAAAAGATTGAAGCTACTGACTGAATGAAAGGAGCTGGCATCTCACTCTCTTTGAATCTTCTTTATCATGCTAAGAGAAGCAGGAAAAAGCAAAAAATTTCAGAATTGCACCTTGCAATGCGGAGAAATTACTGTTTGTGCATTTACAATATTCATTGATTTTTGCCATTGAAAAACGTCCAGAAATGATTGAAGCTACTGACTGAATGAAAGGAGCTGGCATCTCACTCTCTTTGAATCTTCTTTATCATGCTAAGAGGAGCAGGAAAAAGCAAAAAATTTCAGAATTGCACCTTGCAATGCGGAGAAATTACTGTTTGTGCATTTACAATATTCATTGATTTTTGCCATTGAAAAACATCATGTTATTCATATACCAGAAATGATTGAAGCTACTGACTAAATGAAAGGAGCTGGCATCTCACTCTCTTTGAATCTTCTTTATCATGCTAAGAGGAGCAGGAAAAAGCAAAAAATTTCAGAATTGCACCTTGCAATGCGGAGAAATTACTGTTTGTGCTTTTACAATATTCATTGATTTTTGCCATTGAAAAACGTCCAGAAATGACTGAAGCTACTGACTGAATGAAAGGAGCTTGCATCTCACTCTCTTTGAATCTTCTTTATCATGCTAAGAGGAGCAGGAAAAAGCAAAAAATTTCAGAATTGCACCTTGCAATGCGGAGAAATTACAGTTTGTGCATTTACAATATTCATTGATTTTTGCCATTGAAAAACGTCCAGAAATGATTGAAGCTACTGACTGAATGAAAGGAGCTGGCATCTCACTCTCTTTGAATCTTCTTTATCATGCTAAGAGGAGCAGGAAAAAGCAAAAAATTTCAGAATTGCACCTTGCAATGCGGAGAAATTACTGTTTGTGCATTTACAATATTCATTGATTTTTGCCATTGAAAAACATCATGTTATTCATATACCAGAAATGATTGAAGCTACTGACTGAATGAAAGGAGCTGGCATCTCACTCTCTTTGAATCTTCTTTATCATGCTAAGAGGAGCAGGAAAAAGCAAAAAATTTCAGAATTGCACCTTGCAATGCGGAGAAATTACTGTTTGTGCATTTACAATATTCATTGATTTTTGCCATTGAAAAACATCCAGAAATGATTGAAGCTACTGACTGAATGAAAGGAGCTGGCATCTCACTCTCTTTGAATCTTCTTTATCATGCTAAGAGGAGCAGGAAAAAGCAAAAAATTTCAGAATTGCACCTTGCAATGCGGAGAAATTACTGTTTGTGCATTTACAATATTCATTGATTTTTGCCATTGAAAAACGTCCAGAAATGATTGAAGCTACTGACTGAATGAAAGGAGCTGGCATCTCACTCTCTTTGAATCTTCTTTATCATGCTAGGATTAGCAGGAAAAAGCAAAAAATTTCAGAATTGCACCTTGCAATGTGGAGATATTACTGTTTGTGCATTTACAATATTCATTGAATTTTGCCATTGAAAAACGTCCAGAAATGTTTGAAGCTACTGACTGAATGAAAGGAGCTGGCATCTCACTCTATTTGAATCTTCTTTATCATGCTAGGATTAGCAGGAAAAAGCAAAAAATTTCAGAATTGCACCTTGCAATGTGGAGATATTACTGTTTGTGCATTTACAATATTCATTGATTTTTGCCATTGAAAAACGTCCAGAAATGTTTATACCAGAAATGTTTGAAGCTACTGACTGAATGAAAGGAGCTGGCATCTCACTCTCTTTGAATCTTCTTTATCATGCTAAGAGGAGCAGGAAAAAGCAAAAAATTTCAGAATTGCACCTTGCAATGCGGAGAAATTACTTTTTGTGCATTTACAATATTCATTGATTTTTGCCATTGAAAAATGTCCAGAAATGACTGAAGCTACTGACTGAATGAAAGGAGCTGGCATCTCACTCTCTTTGAATCTTCTTTACCATGCTAAGAGGAGCAGGAAAAAGCAAAAAAATTCAGAATTGCACCTTGCAATGCGGAGAAATTACTTTTTGTGCATTTACAATATTCATTGATTTTTGCCATTGAAAAATGTCCAGAAATGACTGAAGCTACTGACTGAATGAAAGGAGCTGGCATCTCACTCTCTTTGAATCTTCTTTACAATGCTAAGAGGAGCAGGAAAAAGCAAAAAAATTCAGAATTGCACCTTGCAATGCGGAGAAATTACTGTTTGTGCATTTACAATATTCATTGATTTTTGCCATTGAAAAACGTCCAGAAATGATTGAAGCTACTGACTGAATGAAAGGAGCTGGCATCTCACTCTCTTTGAATCTTCTTTATCATGCTAGGAGTAGCAGGAAAAAGCAAAAAATTTCAGAATTGCACCTTGCAATGTGGAGATATTACTGTTTGTGCATTTACAATATTCATTGATTTTTGCCATTGAAAAACGTCCAGAAATGTTTGAAGCTACTGACTGAATGAAAGGAGCTGGCATCTCACTCTCTTTGAATCTTCTTGATCATGCTAGGATTAGCAGGAAAAAGCAAAAAATTTCAGAATTGCACCTTGCAATGTGGAGATATTACTGTTTGTGCATTTACAATATTCATTGATTTTTGCCATTGAAAAACATCATGTTATTCATATACCAGAAATGTTTGAAGCTACTGACTGAATGAAAGGAGCTGACATCTCACTCTCTTTGAATCTTCTTTATCATGCTAGGATTAGCAGGAAAAAGCAAAAAATTTCAGAATTGCACCTTGCAATGTGGAGATATTACTGTTTGTGCATTTACAATATTCATTGATTTTTGCCAATGAAAAACGTCCAGAAATGTTTGAAGCTACTGACTGAATGAAAGGAGCTGGCATCTCACTCTATTTGAATCTTCTTTATCATGCTAGGATTAGCAGGAAAAAGCAAAAAATTTCAGCATTGCACCTTGCAATGTGGAGATATTACTGTTTGTGCATTTACAATATTCATTGATTTTTGCCATTGAAAAACGTCCAGAAATGTTTATACCAGAAATGTTTGAAGCTACTGACTGAAAGAAAGGAGCTGGCATCTCACTCTCTTTGAATCTTCTTTATCATGCTAAGAGGAGCAGGAAAAAGCAAAAAATTTCAGAATTGCACCTTGCAATGCGGAGAAATTACTGTTTGTGCATTTACAATATTCATTGATTTTTGCCATTGAAAAACGTCCAGAAATGACTGAAGCTACTGACTGAATGAAAGGAGCTGGCATCTCACTCTCTTTGAATCTTCTTTATCATGCTAAGAGGAGCAGGAAAAACCAAAAAATTTCAGAATTGCATCTTGCAATGCGGAGAAATTACTGTTTGTGCATTTACAATATTCATTGATTTTTGCCATTGAAAAACGTCCAGAAATGATTGAAGCTACTGACTGAATGAAAGGAGCTGGCATCTCACTCTCTTTGAATCTTCTTTATCATGCTAAGAGGAGCAGGAAAAAGCAAAAAATTTCAGAATTGCACCTTGCAATGCGGAGAAATTACTGTTTGTGCATTTACAATATTCATTGATTTTTGCCATTGAAAAACATCATGTTATTCATATACCAGAAATGATTGAAGCTACTGACTGAATGAAAGGAGCTGGCATCTCACTCTCTTTGAATCTTCTTTATCATGCTAAGAGGAGCAGGAAAAAGCAAAAAATTTCAGAATTGCACCTTGCAATGCGGAGAAATTACTGTTTGTGCATTTACAATATTCATTGATTTTTGCCATTGAAAAACGTCCAGAAATGATTGAAGCTACTGACTGAATGAAAGGAGCTGGCATCTCACTCTCTTTGAATCTTCTTTATCATGCTAAGAGGAGCAGGAAAAAGCAAAAAATTTCAGAATTGCACCTTGCAATGCGGAGAAATTACTGTTTGTGCATTTACAATATTCATTGATTTTTGCCATTGAAAAACGTCCAGAAATGATTGAAGCTACTGACTGAATGAAAGGAGCTGGCATCTCACTCTCTTTGAATCTTCTTTATCATGCTAGGATTAGCAGGAAAAAGCAAAAAATTTCAGAATTGCACCTGGCAATGTGGAGATATTACTGTTTGTGCATTTACAATATTCATTGAATTTTGCCATTGAAAAACGTCCAGAAATGTTTGAAGCTACTGACTGAATGAAAGGAGCTGGCATCTCACTCTATTTGAATCTTCTTTATCATGCTAGGATTAGCAGGAAAAAGCAAAAAATTTCAGAATTGCACCTTGCAATGTGGAGATATTACTGTTTGTGCATTTACAATATTCATTGATTTTTGCCATTGAAAAACGTCCAGAAATGTTTATACCAGAAATGTTTGAAGCAACTGACTGAATGAAAGGAGCTGGCATCTCACTCTCTTTGAATCTTCTTTATCATGCTAAGAGGAGCAGGAAAAAGCAAAAAATTTCAGAATTGCACCTTGCAATGCGGAGAAATTACTGTTTGTGCATTTACAATATTCATTGATTTTTGCCATTGAAAAACGTCCAGAAATGACTGAAGCTACTGACTGAATGAAAGGAGCTGGCATCTCACTCTCTTTGAATCTTCTTTATCATGCTAAGAGGAGCAGGAAAAAGCAAAAAATTTCAGAATTGCACCTTGCAATGCGGAGAAATTACAGTTTGTGCATTTACAATATTCATTGATTTTTGCCATTGAAAAACGTCCAGAAATGATTGAAGCTACTGACTGAATGAAAGGAGCTGGCATCTCACTCTCTTTGAATCTTCTTTATCATGCTAAGAGGAGCAGGAAAAAGCAAAAAATTTCAGAATTGCACCTTGCAATGCGGAGAAATTACTGTTTGTGCATTTACAATATTCATTGATTTTTGCCATTGAAAAACATCATGTTATTCATATACCAGAAATGATTGAAGCTACTGACTGAATGAAAGGAGCTGGCATCTCACTCTCTTTGAATCTTCTTTATCATGCTAAGAGAAGCAGGAAAAAGCAAAAAATTTCAGAATTGCACCTTGCAATGCGGAGAAATTACTGTTTGTGCATTTACAATATTCATTGATTTTTGCCATTGAAAAACGTCCAGAAATGATTGAAGCTACTGACTGAATGAAAGGAGCTGGCATCTCACTCTCTTTGAATCTTCTTTATCATGCTAAGAGGAGCAGGAAAAAGCAAAAAATTTCAGAATTGCACCTTGCAATGCGGAGAAATTACTGTTTGTGCATTTACAATATTCATTGATTTTTGCCATTGAAAAACATCATGTTATTCATATACCAGAAATGATTGAAGCTACTGACTGAATGAAAGGAGCTGGCATCTCACTCTCTTTGAATCTTCTTTATCATGCTAAGAGGAGCAGGAAAAAGCAAAAAATTTCAGAATTGCACCTTGCAATGCGGAGAAATTACTGTTTGTGCATTTACAATATTCATTGATTTTTGCCATTGAAAAACGTCCAGAAATGACTGAAGCTACTGACTGAATGAAAGGAGCTTGCATCTCACTCTCTTTGAATCTTCTTTATCATGCTAAGAGGAGCAGGAAAAAGCAAAAAATTTCAGAATTGCACCTTGCAATGCGGAGAAATTACAGTTTGTGCATTTACAATATTCATTGATTTTTGCCATTGAAAAACGTCCAGAAATGATTGAAGCTACTGACTGAATGAAAGGAGCTGGCATCTCACTCTCTTTGAATCTTCTTTATCATGCTAAGAGGAGCAGGAAAAAGCAAAAAATTTCAGAATTGCACCTTGCAATGCGGAGAAATTACTGTTTGTGCATTTACAATATTCATTGATTTTTGCCATTGAAAAACATCATGTTATTCATATACCAGAAATGATTGAAGCTACTGACTGAATGAAAGGAGCTGGCATCTCACTCTCTTTGAATCTTCTTTATCATGCTAAGAGGAGCAGGAAAAAGCAAAAAATTTCAGAATTGCACCTTGCAATGCGGAGAAATTACTGTTTGTGCATTTACAATATTCATTGATTTTTGCCATTGAAAAACGTCCAGAAATGATTGAAGCTACTGACTGAATGAAAGGAGCTGGCATCTCACTCTCTTTGAATCTTCTTTATCATGCTAAGAGGAGCAGGAAAAAGCAAAAAATTTCAGAATTGCATCTTGCAATGCGGAGAAATTACTGTTTGTGCATTTACAATATTCATTGATTTTTGCCATTGAAAAACGTCCAGAAATGATTGAAGCTACTGACTGAATGAAAGGAGCTGGCATCTCACTCTCTTTGAATCTTCTTTATCATGCTAAGAGGAGCAGGAAAAAGCAAAACATTTCAGAATTGCACCTTGCAATGCGGAGAAATTACTGTTTGTGCATTTACAATATTCATTGATTTTTGCCATTGAAAAACGTCCAGAAATGATTGAAGCTACTGACTGAATGAAAGGAGCTGGAATCTCACTCTCTTTGAATCTTCTTTATCATGCTAAGAGGAGCAGGAAAAAGCAAAAAATTTCAGAATTGCAACTTGCAATGCGGAGAAATTACTGTTTGTGCATTTACAATATTCATTGATTTTTGCCATTGAAAAACATCATGTTATTCATATACCAGAAATGATTGAAGCTACTGACTGAATGAAAGGAGCTGGCATCTCACTCTCTTTGAATCTTCTTTATCATGCTAAGAGGAGCAGGAAAAAGCAAAAAATTTCAGAATTGCACCTTGCAATGCGGAGAAATTACTGTTTGTGCATTTACAATATTCATTGATTTTTGCCATTGAAAAACATCATGTTATTCATATACCAGAAATGATTGAAGCTACTGACTGAATGAAAGGAGCTGGCATCTCACTCTCTTTGAATCTTCTTTATCATGCTAAGAGGAGCAGGAAAAAGCAAAAAATTTCAGAATTGCACCTTGCAATGCGGAGAAATTACTGTTTGTGCAGTTACAATATTCATTGATTTTTGCCATTGAAAAACGTCCAGAAATGATTGAAGCTACTGACTGAATGAAAGGAGCTGGCATCTCACTCTCTTTGAATCTTCTTTATCATGCTAAGAGGAGCAGGAAAAAGCAAAAAATTTCAGAATTGCACCTTGCAATGCGGAGAAATTACTGTTTGTGCATTTACAATATTCATTGATTTTTGCCATTGAAAAACGTCCAGAAATGATTGAAGCTACTGACTGAATGAAAGGAGCTGGCATCTCACTCTCTTTGAATCTTCTTTATCATGCTAAGAGGAGCAGGAAAAAGCAAAAAATTTCAGAATTGCACCTTGCAATGCGGAGAAATTACTGTTTGTGCATTTACAATATTCATTGATTTTTGCCATTGAAAAACGTCCAGAAATGATTGAAGCTACTGACTGAATGAAAGGAGCTGGCATCTCACTCTCTTTGAATCTTCTTTATCATGCTAGGATTAGCAGGAAAAAGCAAAAAATTTCAGAATTGCACCTGGCAATGTGGAGATATTACTGTTTGTGCATTTACAATATTCATTGAATTTTGCCATTGAAAAACGTCCAGAAATGTTTGAAGCTACTGACTGAATGAAAGGAGCTGGCATCTCACTCTATTTGAATCTTCTTTATCATGCTAGGATTAGCAGGAAAAAGCAAAAAATTTCAGAATTGCACCTTGCAATGTGGAGATATTACTGTTTGTGCATTTACAATATTCATTGATTTTTGCCATTGAAAAACGTCCAGAAATGTTTATACCAGAAATGTTTGAAGCTACTGACTGAATGAAAGGAGCTGGCATCTCACTCTCTTTGAATCTTCTTTATCATGCTAAGAGGAGCAGGAAAAAGCAAAAAATTTCAGAATTGCACCTTGCAATGCGGAGAAATTACTGTTTGTGCATTTACAATATTCATTGATTTTTGCCATTGAAAAACGTCCAGAAATGACTGAAGCTACTGACTGAATGAAAGGAGCTGGCATCTCACTCTCTTTGAATCTTCTTTATCATGCTAAGAGGAGCAGGAAAAAGCAAAAAATTTCAGAATTGCACCTTGCAATGCGGAGAAATTACAGTTTGTGCATTTACAATATTCATTGATTTTTGCCATTGAAAAACGACCAGAAATGATTGAAGCTACTGACTGAATGAAAGGAGCTGGCATCTCACTCTCTTTGAATCTTCTTTATCATGCTAAGAGGAGCAGGAAAAAGCAAAAAATTTCAGAATTGCACCTTGCAATGCGGAGAAATTACTGTTTGTGCATTTACAATATTCATTGATTTTTGCCATTGAAAAACATCATGTTATTCATATACCAGAAATGATTGAAGCTACTGACTGAATGAAAGGAGCTGGCATCTCACTCTCTTTGAATCTTCTTTATCATGCTAAGAGAAGCAGGAAAAAGCAAAAAATTTCAGAATTGCACCTTGCAATGCGGAGAAATTACTGTTTGTGCATTTACAATATTCATTGATTTTTGCCATTGAAAAACGTCCAGAAATGATTGAAGCTACTGACTGAATGAAAGGAGCTGGCATCTCACTCTCTTTGAATCTTCTTTATCATGCTAAGAGGAGCAGGAAAAAGCAAAAAATTTCAGAATTGCACCTTGCAATGCGGAGAAATTACTGTTTGTGCATTTACAATATTCATTGATTTTTGCCATTGAAAAACATCATGTTATTCATATACCAGAAATGATTGAAGCTACTGACTAAATGAAAGGAGCTGGCATCTCACTCTCTTTGAATCTTCTTTATCATGCTAAGAGGAGCAGGAAAAAGCAAAAAATTTCAGAATTGCACCTTGCAATGCGGAGAAATTACTGTTTGTGCTTTTACAATATTCATTGATTTTTGCCATTGAAAAACGTCCAGAAATGACTGAAGCTACTGACTGAATGAAAGGAGCTTGCATCTCACTCTCTTTGAATCTTCTTTATCATGCTAAGAGGAGCAGGAAAAAGCAAAAAATTTCAGAATTGCACCTTGCAATGCGGAGAAATTACAGTTTGTGCATTTACAATATTCATTGATTTTTGCCATTGAAAAACGTCCAGAAATGATTGAAGCTACTGACTGAATGAAAGGAGCTGGCATCTCACTCTCTTTGAATCTTCTTTATCATGCTAAGAGGAGCAGGAAAAAGCAAAAAATTTCAGAATTGCACCTTGCAATGCGGAGAAATTACTGTTTGTGCATTTACAATATTCATTGATTTTTGCCATTGAAAAACGTCCAGAAATGATTGAAGCTACTGACTGAATGAAAGGAGCTGGCATCTCACTCTCTTTGAATCTTCTTTATCATGCTAAGAGGAGCAGGAAAAAGCAAAAAATTTCAGAATTGCATCTTGCAATGCGGAGAAATTACTGTTTGTGCATTTACAATATTCATTGATTTTTGCCATTGAAAAACGTCCAGAAATGATTGAAGCTACTGACTGAATGAAAGGAGCTGGCATCTCACTCTCTTTGAATCTTCTTTATCATGCTAAGAGGAGCAGGAAAAAGCAAAACATTTCAGAATTGCACCTTGCAATGCGGAGAAATTACTGTTTGTGCATTTACAATATTCATTGATTTTTGCCATTGAAAAACGTCCAGAAATGATTGAAGCTACTGACTGAATGAAAGGAGCTGGAATCTCACTCTCTTTGAATCTTCTTTATCATGCTAAGAGGAGCAGGAAAAAGCAAAAAATTTCAGAATTGCAACTTGCAATGCGGAGAAATTACTGTTTGTGCATTTACAATATTCATTGATTTTTGCCATTGAAAAACATCATGTTATTCATATACCAGAAATGATTGAAGCTACTGACTGAATGAAAGGAGCTGGCATCTCACTCTCTTTGAATCTTCTTTATCATGCTAAGAGGAGCAGGAAAAAGCAAAAAATTTCAGAATTGCACCTTGCAATGCGGAGAAATTACTGTTTGTGCATTTACAATATTCATTGATTTTTGCCATTGAAAAACATCATGTTATTCATATACCAGAAATGATTGAAGCTACTGACTGAATGAAAGGAGCTGGCATCTCACTCTCTTTGAATCTTCTTTATCATGCTAAGAGGAGCAGGAAAAAGCATAAAATTTCAGAATTGCACCTTGCAATGCGGAGAAATTACTGTTTGTGCATTTACAATATTCATTGATTTTTGCCATTGAAAAACGTCCAGAAATGATTGAAGCTACTGACTGAATGAAAGGAGCTGGCATCTCACTCTCTTTGAATCTTCTTTATCATGCTAAGAGGAGCAGGAAAAAGCAAAAAATTTCAGAATTGCACCTTGCAATGCGGAGAAATTACTGTTTGTGCATTTACAATATTCATTGATTTTTGCCATTGAAAAACGTCCAGAAATGATTGAAGCTACTGACTGAATGAAAGGAGCTGGCATCTAACTCTCTTTGAATCTTCTTTATCATGCTAAGAGGAGCAGGAAAAAGCAAAAAATTTCAGAATTGCACCTTGCAATGCGGAGAAATTACTGTTTGTGCATTTACAATATTCATTAATTTTTGCCATTGAAAAACATCATGTTATTCATATCCCAGAAATGTTTGAAGCTACTGACTGAATGAAAGAAGCTGGCATCTCACTCTCTTTGAATCTTCTTTATCATGCTAAGAGGAGCAGGAAAAAGCAAAAAATTTCAGAATTGCACCTTGCAATGCGGAGAAATTACTGTTTGTGCATTTACAATATTCATTGATTTTTGCCATTGAAAAACGTCCAGAAATGATTGAAGCTACTGACTGAATGAAAGGAGCTGGCATCTCACTCTCTTTGAATCTTCTTTATCATGCTAAGAGGAGCAGGAAAAAGCAAAAAATTTCAGAATTGCACCTTGCAATGCAGAGAAATTACTGTTTGTGCATTTACAATATTCATTGATTTTTGCCATTGAAAAACATCATGTTATTCATATACCAGAAATGTTTGAAGCTACTGACTGAATGAAAGGAGCTGGCATCTCACTCTCTTTGAATCTTCTTTATCATGCTAAGAGGAGCAGGAAAAAGCAAAAAATTTCAGAATTGCACCTTGCAATGCGGAGAAATTACTGTTTGTGCATTTACAATATTCATTGATTTTTGCCATTGAAAAACGTCCAGAAATGACTGAAGCTACTGACTGAATGAAAGGAGCTTGCATCTCACTCTCTTTGAATCTTCTTTATCATGCTAAGAGGAGCAGGAAAAAGCAAAAAATTTCAGAATTGCACCTTGCAATGCGGAGAAATTACAGTTTGTGCATTTACAATATTCATTGATTTTTGCCATTGAAAAACGTCCAGAAATGATTGAAGCTACTGACTGAATGAAAGGAGCTGGCATCTCACTCTCTTTGAATCTTCTTTATCATGCTAAGAGGAGCAGGAAAAAGCAAAAAATTTCAGAATTGCACCTTGCAATGCGGAGAAATTACTGTTTGTGCATTTACAATATTCATTGATTTTTGCCATTGAAAAACATCATGTTATTCATATACCAGAAATGATTGAAGCTACTGACTGAATGAAAGGAGCTGGCATCTCACTCTCTTTGAATCTTCTTTATCATGCTAAGAGGAGCAGGAAAAAGCAAAAAATTTCAGAATTGCACCTTGCAATGCGGAGAAATTACTGTTTGTGCATTTACAATATTCATTGATTTTTGCCATTGAAAAACGTCCAGAAATGATTGAAGCTACTGACTGAATGAAAGGAGCTGGCATCTCACTCTCTTTGAATCTTCTTTATCATGCTAAGAGGAGCAGGAAAAAGCAAAAAATTTCAGAATTGCATCTTGCAATGCGGAGAAATTACTGTTTGTGCATTTACAATATTCATTGATTTTTGCCATTGAAAAACGTCCAGAAATGATTGAAGCTACTGACTGAATGAAAGGAGATGGCATCTCACTCTCTTTGAATCTTCTTTATCATGCTAAGAGGAGCAGGAAAAAGCAAAACATTTCAGAATTGCACCTTGCAATGCGGAGAAATTACTGTTTGTGCATTTACAATATTCATTGATTTTTGCCATTGAAAAACGTCCAGAAATGATTGAAGCTACTGACTGAATGAAAGGAGCTGGAATCTCACTCTCTTTGAATCTTCTTTATCATGCTAAGAGGAGCAGGAAAAAGCAAAAAATTTCAGAATTGCAACTTGCAATGCGGAGAAATTACTGTTTGTGCATTTACAATATTCATTGATTTTTGCCATTGAAAAACATCATGTTATTCATATACCAGAAATGATTGAAGCTACTGACTGAATGAAAGGAGCTGGCATCTCACTCTCTTTGAATCTTCTTTATCATGCTAAGAGGAGCAGGAAAAAGCAAAAAATTTCAGAATTGCACCTTGCAATGCGGAGAAATTACTGTTTGTGCATTTACAATATTCATTGATTTTTGCCATTGAAAAACATCATGTTATTCATATACCAGAAATGATTGAAGCTACTGACTGAATGAAAGGAGCTGGCATCTCACTCTCTTTGAATCTTCTTTATCATGCTAAGAGGAGCAGGAAAAAGCATAAAATTTCAGAATTGCACCTTGCAATGCGGAGAAATTACTGTTTGTGCATTTACAATATTCATTGATTTTTGCCATTGAAAAACGTCCAGAAATGATTGAAGCTACTGACTGAATGAAAGGAGCTGGCATCTCACTCTCTTTGAATCTTCTTTATCATGCTAAGAGGAGCAGGAAAAAGCAAAAAATTTCAGAATTGCACCTTGCAATGCGGAGAAATTACTGTTTGTGCATTTACAATATTCATTGATTTTTGCCATTGAAAAACGTCCAGAAATGATTGAAGCTACTGACTGAATGAAAGGAGCTGGCATCTCACTCTCTTTGAATCTTCTTTATCATGCTAAGAGGAGCAGGAAAAAGCAAAAAATTTCAGAATTGCACCTTGCAATGCGGAGAAATTACTGTTTGTGCATTTACAATATTCATTAATTTTTGCCATTGAAAAACATCATGTTATTCATATCCCAGAAATGTTTGAAGCTACTGACTGAATGAAAGAAGCTGGCATCTCACTCTCTTTGAATCTTCTTTATCATGCTAAGAGGAGCAGGAAAAAGCAAAAAATTTCAGAATTGCACCTTGCAATGCGGAGAAATTACTGTTTGTGCATTTACAATATTCATTGATTTTTGCCATTGAAAAACGTCCAGAAATGATTGAAGCTACTGACTGAATGAAAGGAGCTGGCATCTCACTCTCTTTGAATCTTCTTTATCATGCTAAGAGGAGCAGGAAAAAGCAAAAAATTTCAGAATTGCACCTTGCAATGCAGAGAAATTACTGTTTGTGCATTTAAAATATTCATTGATTTTTGCCATTGAAAAACATCATGTTATTCATATACCAGAAATGTTTGAAGCTACTGACTGAATGAAAGGAGCTGGCATCTCACTCTCTTTGAATCTTCTTTATCATGCTAAGAGGAGCAGGAAAAAGCAAAAAATTTCAGAATTGCACCTTGCAATGCGGAGAAATTACTGTTTGTGCATTTACAATATTCATTGATTTTTGCCATTGAAAAACGTCCAGAAATGATTGAAGGTACTGACTGAATGAAAGGAGCTGGCATCTCATTCTCTTTGAATCTTCTTTATCATGCTAAGAGGAGCAGGAAAATGCAAGAAATTTCAGAATTGCACCTTGCAATGCGGAGAAATTACTGTTTGTGCATTTACAATATTCATTGATTTTTGCCATTGAAAAACATCCAGAAATGATTGAAGCTACTGACTGAATGAAATGAGCTGGCATCTCACTCTCTTTGAATCTTCTTTATCATGCTAAGAGGAGCAGGAAAAAGCAAAAAATTTCAGAATTGCACCTTGCAATGCGGAGAAATTACTGTTTGTGCATTTACAATATTCATTGATTTTTGCCATTGAAAAACATCATGTTATTCATATACCAGAAATGATTGAAGCTACTGACTGAATGAAAGGAGCTGGCATCTCACTCTCTTTGAATCTTCTTTATCATGCTGAGGAGCAGGAAAAAGCAAAAAAATTCAGAATTGCACCTTGCAATGCGGAGAAATTACTGTTTGTGCATTTACAATATTCATTGATTTTTGCATTGAAAAACGTCCAGAAATGACTGAAGCTACTGACTGAATGAAAGGAGCTGGCATCTCACTCTCTTTGAATCTTCTTTATCATGCTAAGAGGAGCAGGAAAAAGCAAAAAATTTCAGAATTGCATCTTGCAATGCGGAGAAATTACTGTTTGTGCATTTACAATATTCATTGATTTTTGCCATTGAAAAACGTCCAGAAATGATTGAAGCTACTGACTGAATGAAAGGAGCTGGCATCTCACTCTCTTTGAATCTTCTTTATCATGCTAAGAGGAGCAGGAAAAAGCAAAAAAATTCAGAATTGCACCTTGCAATGCGGAGAAATTACTGTTTGTGCATTTACAATATTCATTGATTTTTGCCATTGAAAAACATCATGTTATTCATATACCAGAAATGATTGAAGCTACTGACTGAATGAAAGGAGCTGGCATCTCACTCTCTTTGAATCTTCTTTATCATGCTAAGAGGAGCAGGAAAAAGCAAAAAATTTCAGAATTGCACCTTGCAATGCGGAGAAATTACTGTTTGTGCATTTACAATATTCATTGATTTTTGCCATTGAAAAACGTCCAGAAATGATTGAAGCTACTGACTGAATGAAAGGAGCTGGCATCTCACTCTCTTTGAATCTTCTTTATCATGCTAAGAGGAGCAGGAAAAAGCAAAAAATTTCAGAATTGCACCTTGCAATGCGGAGAAATTACTGTTTGTGCATTTACAATATTCATTGATTTTTGCCATTGAAAAACGTCCAGAAATGATTGAAGCTACTGACTGAATGAAAGGAGCTGGCATCTCACTCTCTTTGAATCTTCTTTATCATGCTAGGATTAGCAGGAAAAAGCAAAAAATTTCAGAATTGCACCTGGCAATGTGGAGATATTACTGTTTGTGCATTTACAATATTCATTGAATTTTGCCATTGAAAAACGTCCAGAAATGTTTGAAGCTACTGACTGAATGAAAGGAGCTGGCATCTCACTCTATTTGAATCTTCTTTATCATGCTAGGATTAGCAGGAAAAAGCAAAAAATTTCAGAATTGCACCTTGCAATGTGGAGATATTACTGTTTGTGCATTTACAATATTCATTGATTTTTGCCATTGAAAAACGTCCAGAAATGTTTATACCAGAAATGTTTGAAGCTACTGACTGAATGAAAGGAGCTGGCATCTCACTCTCTTTGAATCTTCTTTATCATGCTAAGAGGAGCAGGAAAAAGCAAAAAATTTCAGAATTGCACCTTGCAATGCGGAGAAATTACTGTTTGTGCATTTACAATATTCATTGATTTTTGCCATTGAAAAACGTCCAGAAATGACTGAAGCTACTGACTGAATGAAAGGAGCTGGCATCTCACTCTCTTTGAATCTTCTTTATCATGCTAAGAGGAGCAGGAAAAAGCAAAAAATTTCAGAATTGCACCTTGCAATGCGGAGAAATTACTGTTTGTGCATTTACAATATTCATTGATTTTTGCCATTGAAAAACGTCCAGAAATGATTGAAGCTACTGACTGAATGAAAGGAGCTGGCATCTCACTCTCTTTGAATCTTCTTTATCATGCTAAGAGGAGCAGGAAAAAGCAAAAAATTTCAGAATTGCACCTTGCAATGCGGAGAAATTACTGTTTGTGCATTTACAATATTCATTGATTTTTGCCATTGAAAAACATCATGTTATTCATATACCAGAAATGATTGAAGCTACTGACTGAATGAAAGGAGCTGGCATCTCACTCTCTTTGAATCTTCTTTATCATGCTAAGAGGAGCAGGAAAAAGCAAAAAATTTCAGAATTGCACCTTGCAATGCGGAGAAATTACTGTTTGTGCATTTACAATATTCATTGATTTTTGCCATTGAAAAACGTCCAGAAATGATTGAAGCTACTGACTGAATGAAAGGAGCTGGCATCTCACTCTCTTTGAATCTTTTTTATCATGCTAAGAGGAGTAGGAAAAAGCAAAAAATTTCAGAATTGCATCTTGCAATGCGGAGAAATTACTGTTTGTGCATTTACAATATTCATTGATTTTTGCCATTGAAAAACGTCCAGAAATGATTGAAGCTACTGACTGAATGAAAGGAGCTGGCATCTCACTCTCTTTGAATCTTCTTTATCATGCTAAGAGGAGCAGGAAAAAGCAAAAAATTTCAGAATTGCACCTTGCAATGCGGAGAAATTACTGTTTGTGCATTTACAATATTCATTGATTTTTGCCATTGAAAAACGTCCAGAAATGATTGAAGCTACAGACTGAATGAAAGGAGCTGGAATCTCACTCTCTTTGAATCTTCTTTATCATGCTAAGAGGAGCAGGAAAAAGCAAAAAATTTCAGAATTGCAACTTGCAATGCGGAGAAATTACTGTTTGTGCATTTACAATATTCATTGATTTTTGCCATTGAAAAACATCATGTTATTCATATACCAGAAATGATTGAAGCTACTGACTGAATGAAAGGAGCTGGCATCTCACTCTCTTTGAATCTTCTTTATCATGCTAAGAGGAGCAGGAAAAAGCAAAAAATTTCAGAATTGCACCTTGCAATGCGGAGAAATTACTGTTTGTGCATTTACAATATTCATTGATTTTTGCCATTGAAAAACGTCCAGAAATGATTGAAGCTACTGACTGAATGAAAGGAGCTGGCATCTCACTCTCTTTGAATCTTCTTTATCATGCTAAGAGGAGCAGGAAAAAACAAAAAATTTCAGAATTGCACCTTGCAATGCGGAGAAATTACTGTTTGTGCATTTACAATATTCATTGATTTTTGCCATTGAAAAACGTCCAGAAATGATTGAAGCTACTGACTGAATGAAAGGAGCTGGCATCTCACTCTCTTTGAATCTTCTTTATCATGCTAAGAGGAGCAGGAAAAAGCAAAAAATTTCAGAATTGCACCTTGCAATGCGGAGAAATTACTGTTTGTGCATTTACAATATTCATTAATTTTTGCCATTGAAAAACATCATGTTATTCATATCCCAGAAATGTTTGAAGCTACTGACTGAATGAAAGAAGCTGGCATCTCACTCTCTTTGAATCTTCTTTATCATGCTAAGAGGAGCAGGAAAAAGCAAAAAATTTCAGAATTGCACCTTGCAATGCGGAGAAATTACTGTTTGTGCATTTACAATATTCATTGATTTTTGCCATTGAAAAACGTCCAGAAATGATTGAAGCTACTGACTGAATGAAAGGAGCTGGCATCTCACTCTCTTTGAATCTTCTTTATCATGCTAAGAGGAGCAGGAAAAAGCAAAAAATTTCAGAATTGCACCTTGCAATGCGGAGAAATTACTGTTTGTGCATTTACAATATTCATTGATTTTTGCCATTGAAAAACATCATGTTATTCATATACCAGAAATGTTTGAAGCTACTGACTGAATGAAAGGAGCTGGCATCTCACTCTCTTTGAATCTTCTTTATCATGCTAAGAGGAGCAGGAAAAAGCAAAAAATTTCAGAATTGCACCTTGCAATGCGGAGAAATTACTGTTTGTGCATTTACAATATTCATTGATTTTTGCCATTGAAAAACGTCCAGAAATGATTGAAGCTACTGACTGAATGAAAGGAGCTGGCATCTCACTCTCTTTGAATCTTCTTTATCATGCTAAGAGGAGCAGGAAAATGCAAGAAATTTCAGAATTGCACCTTGCAATGCGGAGAAATTACTGTTTGTGCATTTACAATATTCATTGATTTTTGCCATTGAAAAACATCCAGAAATGATTGAAGCTACTGACTGAATGAAAGGAGCTGGCATCTCACTCTCTTTGAATCTTCTTTATCATGCTAAGAGGAGCAGGAAAAAGCCAAAAATTTCAGAATTGCACCTTGCAATGCGGAGAAATTACTGTTTGTGCATTTACAATATTCATTGATTTTTGCCATTGAAAAACATCATGTTATTCATATACCAGAAATGATTGAAGCTACTGACTGAATGAAAGGAGCTGGCATCTCACTCTCTTTGAATCTTCTTTATCATGCAAAGAGGAGCAGGAAAAAGCAAAAAATTTCAGAATTGCACCTTGCAATGCGGAGAAATTACTGTTTGTGCATTTACAATATTCATTGATTTTTGCCATTGAAAAACGTCCAGAAATGATTGAAGCTACTGACTGAATGAAAGGAGCTGGCATCTCACTCTCTTTGAATCTTCTTTATCATGCTAAGAGGAGCAGGAAAAAGCAAAAAATTTCAGAATTGCACCTTGCAATGCGGAGAAATTACTGTTTGTGCATTTACAATATTCACTGATTTTTGCCATTGAAAAACGTCCAGAAATGATTGAAGCAACTGACTGAATGAAAGGAGCTGGCATCTCACTCTCTTTGAATCTTCTTTATCATGCTAAGAGGAGCAGGAAAAAGCAAAAAATTTCAGAATTGCACCTTGCAATGCGGAGAAATTACTGTTTGTGCATTTACAATATTCATTGATTTTTGCCATTGAAAAACGTCCAGAAATAATTGAAGCTACTGACTGAATGAAAGGAGCTGGCATCTCACTCTCTTTGAATCTTCTTTATCATGCTAAGAGGAGCAGGAAAAAGCAAAAAATTTCAGAATTGCAACTTGCAATGCGGAGAAATTACTGTTTGTGCATTTACAATATTCATTGATTTTTGCCATTGAAAAACATCATGTTATTCATATACCAGAAATGATTGAAGCTACTGACTGAATGAAAGGAGCTGGCATCTCACTCTCTTTGAATCTTCTTTATCATGCTAAGAGGAGCAGGAAAAAGCAAAAAATTTCAGAATTGCACCTTGCAATGCGGAGAAATTACTGTTTGTGCATTTACAATATTCATTGATTTTTGCCATTGAAAAACGTCCAGAAATGATTGAAGCTACTGACTGAATGAAAGGAGCTGGCATCTCACTCTCTTTGAATCTTCTTTATCATGCTAAGAGGAGCAGGAAAAAGCAAAAAATTTCAGAATTGCACCTTGCAATGCGGAGAAATTACTGTTTGTGCTTTTACAATATTCATTGATTTTTGCCATTGAAAAACATCATGTTATTCATATACCAGAAATGTTTGAAGCTACTGACTGAATGAAAGGAGCTGGCATCTCACTCTCTTTGAATCTTCTTTATCATGCTAAGAGGAGCAGGAAAAAGCAAAAAATTTCAGAATTGCACCTTGCAATGCGGAGAAATTACTGTTTGTGCATTTACAATATTCATTGATTTTTGCCATTGAAAAATGTCCAGAAATGATTGAAGCTGCTGACTGAATGAAAGGAGCTGGCATCTCACTCTCTTTGAATCTTCTTTATCATGCTAAGAGGAGCAGGAAAAAGCAAAAAATTTCAGAATTGCACCTTGCAATGCGGAGAAATTACTGTTTGTGCATTTACAATATTCATTGATTTTTGCCATTGAAAAAGATCATGTTATTCATATACCAGAAATGATTGAAGCTACTGACTGAATGAAAGGAGCTGGCATCTCACTCTCTTTGAATCTTCTTTATCATGCTAAGAGGAGCAGGAAAAAGCAAAAAATTTCAGAATTGCACCTTGCAATGCGGAGAAATTACTGTTTGTGCATTTACAATATTCATTGATTTTTGCCATTGAAAAACGTCCAGAAATGATTGAAGCTACTGACTGAATGAAAGGAGCTGGCATCTCACTCTCTTTTAATCTTCTTTATCATGCTAAGAGGAGCAGGAAAAAGCAAAAAATTTCAGAATTGCATCTTGCAATGCGGAGAAATTACTGTTTGTGCATTTACAATATTCATTGATTTTTGCCATTGAAAAACGTCCAGAAATGATTGAAGCTACTGACTGAATGAAAGGAGCTGGCATCTCACTCTCTTTGAATCTTCTTTATCATGCTAAGAGGAGCAGGAAAAAGCAAAAAATTTCAGAATTGCACCTTGCAATGCGGAGAAATTACTGTTTGTGCATTTACAATATTCATTGATTTTTGCCATTGAAAAACATCATGTTATTCATATACCAGAAATGTTTGAAGCTACTGACTGAATGAAAGGAGCTGGCATCTCACTCTCTTTGAATCTTCTTTATCATGCTAAGAGGAGCAGGAAAAAGCAAAAAATTTCAGAATTGCACCTTGCAATGCGGAGAAATTACTGTTTGTGCATTTACAATATTCATTGATTTTTGCCATTGAAAAACGTCCAGAAATGATTGAAGCTACTGACTGAATGAAAGGAGCTGGCATCTCACTCTCTTTGAATCTTCTTTATCATGCTAAGAGGAGCAGGAAAAAGCAAAAAATTTCAGAATTGCACCTTGCAATGTGGAGAAATTACTGTTTGTGCATTTACAATATTCATTGATTTTTGCCATTGAAAAACATCATGTTATTCATATACCAGAAATGATTGAAGCTACTGACTGAATGAAAGGAGCTGGCATCTCACTCTCTTTGAATCTTCTTTATCATGCTAAGAGGAGCAGGAAAAAGCAAAAAATTTCAGAATTGCAAGTTGCAATGCGGAGAAATTACTGTTTGTGCATTTACAATATTCATTGATTTTTGCCATTGAAAAACGTCCAGAAATGATTGAAGCTACTGACTGAATGAAAGGAGCTGGCATCTCACTCTCTTTGAATCTTCTTTATCATGCTAAGAGGAGCAGGAAAAAGCAAAAAATTTCAGAATTGCACCTTGCAATGCGGAGAAATTACTGTTTGTGCTTTTACAATATTCATTGATTTTTGCCATTGAAAAACATCATGTTATTCATATACCAGAAATGTTTGAAGCTACTGACTGAATGAAAGGAGCTGGCATCTCACTCTCTTTGAATCTTCTTTATCATGCTAAGAGGAGCAGGAAAAAGCAAAAAATTTCAGAATTGCACCTTGCAATGCGGAGAAATTACTGTTTGTGCATTTACAATATTCATTGATTTTTGCCATTGAAAAACGTCCAGAAATGATTGAAGCTACTGACTGAATGAAAGGAGCTGGCATCTCACTCTCTTTGAATCTTCTTTATCATGCTAAGAGGAGCAGGAAAAAGCAAAAAATTTCAGAATTGCACCTTGCAATGCGGAGAAATTACTGTTTGTGCATTTACAATATTCATTGATTTTTGCCATTGAAAAACGTCCAGAAATGATTGAAGCTACTGACTGAATGAAAGGAGCTGGCATCTCACTCTCTTTGAATCTTCTTTATCATGCTAAGAGGAGCAGGAAAAAGCAAAAAATTTCAGAATTGCAACTTGCAATGCGGAGAAATTACTGTTTGTGCATTTACAATATTCATTGATTTTTGCCATTGAAAAACATCATGTTATTCATATACCAGAAATGATTGAAGCTACTGACTGAATGAAAGGAGCTGGCATCTCACTCTCTTTGAATCTTCTTTATCATGCTAAGAGGAGCAGGAAAAAGCAAAAAATTTCAGAATTGCACCTTGCAATGCGGAGAAATTACTGTTTGTGCATTTACAATATTCATTGATTTTTGCCATTGAAAAACATCATGTTATTCATATACCAGAAATGTTTGAAGCTACTGACTGAATGAAAGGAGCTGGCATCGCACTCTCTTTGAATCTTCTTTATCATGCTAAGAGGAGCAGGAAAAAGCAAAAAATTTCAGAATTGCACCTTGCAATGCGGAGAAATTACTGTTTGTGCATTTACAATATTCATTGATTTTTGCCATTGAAAAACGTCCAGAAATGATTGAAGCTACTGACTGAATGAAAGGAGCTGGCATCTCACTCTCTTTGAATCTTCTTTATCATGCTAAGAGGAGCAGGAAAATGCAAGAAATTTCAGAATTGCACCTTGCAATGCGGAGAAATTACTGTTTGTGCATTTACAATATTCATTGATTTTTGCCATTGAAAAACATCCAGAAATGATTGAAGCTACTGACTGAATGAAAGGAGCTGGCATCTCACTCTCTTTGAATCTTCTTTATCATGCTAAGAGGAGCAGGAAAAAGCCAAAAATTTCAGAATTGCACCTTGCAATGCGGAGAAATTACTGTTTGTGCATTTACAATATTCATTGATTTTTGCCATTGAAAAACATCATGTTATTCATATACTAGAAATGATTGAAGCTACTGACTGAATGAAAGGAGCTGGCATCTCACTCTCTTTGAATCTTCTTTATCATGCAAAGAGGAGCAGGAAAAAGCAAAAAATTTCAGAATTGCACCTTGCAATGCGGAGAAATTACTGTTTGTGCATTTACAATATTCATTGATTTTTGCCATTGAAAAACGTCCAGAAATGATTGAAGCTACTGACTGAATGAAAGGAGCTGGCATCTCACTCTCTTTGAATCTTCTTTATCATGCTAAGTGGAGCAGGAAAAAGCAAAAAATTTCAGAATTGCACCTTGCAATGCGGAGAAATTACTGTTTGTGCATTTACAATATTCACTGATTTTTGCCATTGAAAAACGTCCAGAAATGATTGAAGCAACTGACTGAAAGAAAGGAGCTGGCATCTCACTCTCTTTGAATCTTCTTTATCATGCTAAGAGGAGCAGGAAAAAGCAAAAAATTTCAGAATTGCACCTTGCAATGCGGAGAAATTACTGTTTGTGCATTTACAATATTCATTGATTTTTGCCATTGAAAAACGTCCAGAAATAATTGAAGCTACTGACTGAATGAAAGGAGCTGGCATCTCACTCTCTTTGAATCTTCTTTATCATGCTAAGAGGAGCAGGAAAAAGCAAAAAATTTCAGAATTGCAACTTGCAATGCGGAGAAATTACTGTTTGTGCATTTACAATATTCATTGATTTTTGCCATTGAAAAACATCATGTTATTCATATACCAGAAATGATTGAAGCTACTGACTGAATGAAAGGAGCTGGAATCTCACTCTCTTTGAATCTTCTTTATCATGCTAAGAGGAGCAGGAAAAAGCAAAAAATTTCAGAATGGCACCTTGCAATGCGGAGAAATTACTGTTTGTGCATTTACAATATTCATTGATTTTTGCCATTGAAAAACGTCCAGAAATGATTGAAGCTACTGACTGAATGAAAGGAGCTGGCATCTCACTCTCTTTGAATCTTCTTTATCATGCTAAGAGGAGCAGGAAAAAGCAAAAAATTTCAGAATTGCACCTTGCAATGCGGAGAAATTACTGTTTGTGCTTTTACAATATTCATTGATTTTTGCCATTGAAACACATCATGTTATTCATATACCAGAAATGTTTGAAGCTACTGACTGAATGAAAGGAGCTGGCATCTCACTCTCTTTGAATCTTCTTTATCATGCTAAGAGGAGCAGGAAAAAGCAAAACATTTCAGAATTGCACCTTGCAATGCGGAGAAATTACTGTTTGTGCATTTACAATATTCATTGATTTTTGCCATTGAAAAATGTCCAGAAATGATTGAAGCTGCTGACTGAATGAAAGGAGCTGGCATCTCACTCTCTTTGAATCTTCTTTATCATGCTAAGAGGAGCAGGAAAAAGCAAAAAATTTCAGAATTGCACCTTGCAATGCGGAGAAATTACTGTTTGTGCATTTACAATATTCATTGATTTTTGCCATTGAAAAACATCATGTTATTCATATACCAGAAATGTTTGAAGCTACTGACTGAATGAAAGGAGCTGGCATCTCACTCTCTTTGAATCTTCTTTATCATGCTAAGAGGAGCAGGAAAAAGCAAAAAATTTCAGAATTGCACCTTGCAATGCGGAGAAATTACTGTTTGTGCATTTACAATATTCATTGATTTTTGCCATTGAAAAACGTCCAGAAATGATTGAAGCTACTGACTGAATGAAAGGAGCTGGCATCTCACTCTCTTTGAATCTTCTTTATCATGCTAAGAGGAGCAGGAAAAAGCAAAAAATTTCAGAATTGCACCTTGCAATGCGGAGAAATTACTGTTTGTGCATTTACAATATTCATTGATTTTTTGCCATTGAAAAACGTCCAGAAATGATTGAAGCTACTGACTGAATGAAAGGAGCTGGCATCTCACTCTCTTTGAATCTTCTTTATCATGCTAAGAGGAGCAGGAAAATGCAAGAAATTTCAGAATTGCACCTTGCAATGCGGAGAAATTACTGTTTGTGCATTTACAATATTCATTGATTTTTGCCATTGAAAAACATCCAGAAATGATTGAAGCTACTGACTGAATGAAAGGAGCTGGCATCTCACTCTCTTTGAATCTTCTTTATCATGCTAAGAGGAGCAGGAAAAAGCCAAAAATTTCAGAATTGCACCTTGCAATGCGGAGAAATTACTGTTTGTGCATTTACAATATTCATTGATTTTTGCCATTGAAAAACATCATGTTATTCATATACCAGAAATGATTGAAGCTACTGACTGAATGAAAGGAGCTGGCATCTCACTCTCTTTGAATCTTCTTTATCATGCAAAGAGGAGCAGGAAAAAGCAAAAAATTTCAGAATTGCACCTTGCAATGCGGAGAAATTACTGTTTGTGCATTTACAATATTCATTGATTTTTGCCATTGAAAAACGTCCAGAAATGATTGAAGCTACTGACTGAATGAAAGGAGCTGGCATCTCACTCTCTTTGAATCTTCTTTATCATGCTAAGAGGAGCAGGAAAAAGCAAAAAATTTCAGAATTGCACCTTGCAATGCGGAGAAATTACTGTTTGTGCATTTACAATATTCACTGATTTTTGCCATTGAAAAACGTCCAGAAATGATTGAAGCAACTGACTGAAAGAAAGGAGCTGGCATCTCACTCTCTTTGAATCTTCTTTATCATGCTAAGAGGAGCAGGAAAAAGCAAAAAAATTCAGAATTGCACCTTGCAATGCGGAGAAATTACTGTTTGTGCATTTACAATATTCATTGATTTTTGCCATTGAAAAACGTCCAGAAATATTGAAGCTACTGACTGAATGAAAGGAGCTGGCATCTCACTCTCTTTGAATCTTCTTTATCATGCTAAGAGGAGCAGGAAAAAGCAAAAAATTTCAGAATTGCAACTTGCAATGCGGAGAAATTACTGTTTGTGCATTTACAATATTCATTGATTTTTGCCATTGAAAAACATCATGTTATTCATATACCAGAAATGATTGAAGCTACTGACTGAATGAAAGGAGCTGGAATCTCACTCTCTTTGAATCTTCTTTATCATGCTAAGAGGAGCAGGAAAAAGCAAAAAATTTCAGAATGGCACCTTGCAATGCGGAGAAATTACTGTTTGTGCATTTACAATATTCATTGATTTTTGCCATTGAAAAACGTCCAGAAATGATTGAAGCTACTGACTGAATGAAAGGAGCTGGCATCTCACTCTCTTTGAATCTTCTTTATCATGCTAAGAGGAGCAGGAAAAAGCAAAAAATTTCAGAATTGCACCTTGCAATGCGGAGAAATTACTGTTTGTGCTTTTACAATATTCATTGATTTTTGCCATTGAAACACATCATGTTATTCATATACCAGAAATGTTTGAAGCTACTGACTGAATGAAAGGAGCTGGCATCTCACTCTCTTTGAATCTTCTTTATCATGCTAAGAGGAGCAGGAAAAAGCAAAACATTTCAGAATTGCACCTTGCAATGCGGAGAAATTACTGTTTGTGCATTTACAATATTCATTGATTTTTGCCATTGAAAAATGTCCAGAAATGATTGAAGCTGCTGACTGAATGAAAGGAGCTGGCATCTCACTCTCTTTGAATCTTCTTTATCATGCTAAGAGGAGCAGGAAAAAGCAAAAAATTTCAGAATTGCACCTTGCAATGCGGAGAAATTACTGTTTGTGCATTTACAATATTCATTGATTTTTGCCATTGAAAAACATCATGTTATTCATATACCAGAAATGATTGAAGCTACTGACTGAATGAAAGGAGCTGGCATCTCACTCTCTTTGAATCTTCTTTATCATGCTAAGAGGAGCAGGAAAAAGCAAAAAATTTCAGAATTGCACCTTGCAATGCGGAGAAATTACTGTTTGTGCATTTACAATATTCATTGATTTTTGCCATTGAAAAACGTCCAGAAATGATTGAAGCTACTGACTGAATGAAAGGAGCTGGCATCTCACTCTCTTTGAATCTTCTTTATCATGCTAAGAGGAGCAGGAAAAAGCAAAAAATTTCAGAATTGCACCTTGCAATGCGGAGAAATTACTGTTTGTGCATTTACAATATTCATTGATTTTTGCCATTGAAAAACGTCCAGAAATGATTGAAGCTACTGACTGAATGAAAGGAGCTGGCATCTCACTCTCTTTGAATCTTCTTTATCATGCTAAGAGGAGCAGGAAAAAGCAAAAAATTTCAGAATTGCACCTTGCAATGCGGAGAAATTACTGTTTGTGCATTTACAATATTCATTGATTTTTGCCATTGAAAAACATCATGTTATTCATATACCAGAAATGTTTGAAGCTACTGACTGAGTGAAAGGAGCTGGCATCTCACTCTCTTTGAATCTTCTTTATCATGCTAAGAGGAGCAGGAAAAAGCAAAAAATTTCAGAATTGCACCTTGCAATGCGGAGAAATTACTGTTTGTGCATTTACAATATTCATTGATTTTTGCCATTGAAAAACGTCCAGAAATGATTGAAGCTACTGACTGAATGAAAGGAGCTGGCATCTCACTCTCTTTGAATCTTCTTTATCATGCTAAGAGGAGCAGGAAAAAGCAAAAAATTTCAGAATTGCACCTTGCAATGCGGAGAAATTACTGTTTGTGCATTTACAATATTCATTGATTTTTGCCATTGAAAAACGTCCAGAAATGATTGAAGCTACTGACTGAATGAAAGGAGCTGGCATCTCACTCTCTTTGAATCTTCTTTATCATGCTAAGAGGAGCAGGAAAAAGCAAAAAATTTCAGAATTGCACCTTGCAATGCGGAGAAATTACTGTTTGTGCATTTACAATATTCATTGATTTTTGCCATTGAAAAACATCATGTTATTCATATACCAGAAATGTTTGAAGCTACTGACTGAATGAAAGGAGCTGGCATCTCACTCTCTTTGAATCTTCTTTATCATGCTAAGAGGAGCAGGAAAAAGCAAAAAATTTCAGAATTGCACCTTGCAATGCGGAGAAATTACTGTTTGTGCATTTACAATATTCATTGATTTTTGCCATTGAAAAACGTCCAGAAATGATTGAAGCTACTGACTGAATGAAAGGAGCTGGCATCTCACTCTCTTTGAATCTTCTTTATCATGCTAAGAGGAGCAGGAAAAAGCAAAAAATTTCAGAATTGCACCTTGCAATGCGGAGAAATTACAGTTTGTGCATTTACAATATTCATTGATTTTTGCCATTGAAAAACATCCAGAAATGATTGAAGCTACTGACTGAATGAAAGGAGCTGGCATCTCACTCTCTTTGAATATTCTTTATCATGCTAAGAGGAGCAGGAAAAAGCAAAAAATTTCAGAATTGCACCTTGCAATGCGGAGAAATTACTGTTTGTGCATTTACAATATTCATTGATTTTTGCCATTGAAAAACATCATGTTATTCATATACCAGAAATGTTTGAAGCTACTGACTGAATGAAAGGAGCTGGCATCTCACTCTCTTTGAATCTTCTTTATCATGCTAAGAGGAGCAGGAAAAAGCAAAAAATTTCAGAATTGCACCTTGCAATGCGGAGAAATTACTGTTTGTGCATTTACAATATTCATTGATTTTTGCCATTGAAAAACATCATGTTATTCATATACCAGAAATGTTTGAAGCTACTGACTGAATGAAAGGAGCTGGCATCTCACTCTCTTTGAATCTTCTTTATCATGCTAAGAGGAGCAGGAAAAAGCAAAAAATTTCAGAATTGCACCTTGCAATGTGGAGAAATTACTGTTTGTGCATTTACAATATTCATTGATTTTTACCATTGAAAAACATCCAGAAATGATTGAAGCTACTGACTGAATGAAAGTAGCTGGCATCTCACTCTCTTTGAATCTTCTTTATCATGCTAAGAGGAGCAGGAAAAAGCAAAAAATTTCAGAATTGCACCTTGCAATGCAGAGAAATTACTGTTTGTGCATTTACAATATTCATTGATTTTTGCCATTGAAAAACATCATGTTATTCATATACCAGAAATGTTTGAAGCTACTGACTGAATGAAAGGAGCTGGCATCTCACTCTCTTTGAATCTTCTTTATCATGCTAAGAGGAGCAGGAAAAAGCAAAAAATTTCAGAATTGCACCTTGCAATGTGGAGAAATTACTGTTTGTGCATTTACAATATTCATTGATTTTTACCATTGAAAAACGTCCAGAAATGATTGAAGCTACTGACTGAATGAAAGTAGCTGGCATCTCACTCTCTTTGAATCTTCTTTATCATGCTAAGAGGAGCAGGAAAAAGCAAAAAATTTCAGACTTGCACCTTGCAATGCGGAGAAATTACTGTTTGTGCATTTACAATATTCATTGATTTTTGCCATTGAAAAACATCATGTTATTCATATACCAGAAATGTTTGAAGCTACTGACTGAATGAAAGGAGCTGGCATCTCACTCTCTTTGAATCTTCTTTATCATGCTAAGAGGAGCAGGAAAAAGCAAAAAATTTCAGAATTGCACCTTGCAATGCGGAGAAATTACTGTTTGTGCATTTACAATATTCATTGATTTTTGCCATTGAAAAACGTCCAGAAATGATTGAAGCTACTGACTGAATGAAAGGAGCTGGCATCTCACTCTCTTTGAATCTTGTTTATCATGCTAAGAGGAGCAGGAAAAAGCAAAAAATTTCAGAATTGCACCTTGCAATGCGGAGAAATTACTGTTTGTGCATTTACAATATTCATTGATTTTTGCCATTGAAAAACGTCCAGAAATGATTGAAGCTACTGACTGAATGAAAGGAGCTGGCATCTCACTCTCTTTGAATCTTCTTTATCATGCTAAGAGGAGCAGGAAAAAGCAAAAAATTTCAGAATTGCACCTTGCAATGCGGAGAAATTACTGTTTGTGCATTTACAATATTCATTGATTTCTGCCATTGAAAAACATCATGTTATTCATATACCAGAAATGATTGAAGCTACTGACTGAATGAAAGGAGCTGGCATCTCACTCTCTTTGAATCTTCTTTATCATGCTAAGAGGAGCAGGAAAAAGCAAAAAATTTCAGAATTGCACCTTGCAATGCGGAGAAATTACTGTTTGTGCATTTACAATATTCATTGATTTTTGCCATTGAAAAACGTCCAGAAATGATTGAAGCTACTGACTGAATGAAAGGAACTGGCATCTCACTCTCTTTGAATCTTCTTTATCATGCTAAGAGGAGCAGGAAAAAGCAAAAAATTTCAGAATTGCACCTTGCAATGCGGAGAAATTACTGTTTGTGCATTTACAAAATTCATTGATTTTTGCCATTGAAAAACATCATGTTATTCATATACCAGAAATGTTTGAAGCTACTGACTGAATGAAAGGAGCTGACATCTCACTCTCTTTGAATCTTCTTTATCATGCTAAGAGGAGCAGGAAAAAGCAAAAAATTTCAGAATTGCACCTTGCAATGCGGAGAAATTACTGTTTGTGCATTTACAATATTCATTGATTTTTGCCATTGAAAAACGTCCAGAAATGATTGAAGCTACTGACTGAATGAAAGGAGCTGGCATCTCACTCTCTTTGAATCTTCTTTATCATGCTAAGAGGAGCAGGAAAAAGCAAAAAATTTCAGAATTGCACCTTGCAATGCGGAGAAATTACTGTTTGTGCATTTACAATATTCATTGATTTTTGCCATTGAAAAACGTCCAGAAATGATTGAAGCTACTGACTGAATGAAAGGAGCTGGCATCTCACTCTCTTTGAATCTTCTTTATCATGCTAAGAGGAGCAGGAAAAAGCAAAAAATTTCAGAATTGCACCTTGCAATGTGGAGAAATTACTGTTTGTGCATTTACAATATTCATTGATTTTTGCCATTGAAAAACATCATGTTATTCATATACCAGAAATGATTGAAGCTACTGACTGAATGAAAGGAGCTGGCATCTCACTCTCTTTGAATCTTCTTTATCATGCTAAGAGGAGCAGGAAAAAGCAAAAAATTTCAGAATTGCACCTTGCAATGCGGAGAAATTACTGTTTGTGCATTTACAATATTCATTGATTTTTGCCATTGAAAAACGTCCAGAAATGATTGAAGCTACTGACTGAATGAAAGGAACTGGCATCTCACTCTCTTTGAATCTTCTTTATCATGCTAAGAGGAGCAGGAAAAAGCAAAAAATTTCAGAATTGCACCTTGCAATGCGGAGAAATTACTGTTTGTGCATTTACAAAATTCATTGATTTTTGCCATTGAAAAACATCATGTTATTCATATACCAGAAATGTTTGAAGCTACTGACTGAATGAAAGGAGCTGACATCTCACTCTCTTTGAATCTTCTTTATCATGCTAAGAGGAGCAGGAAAAAGCAAAAAATTTCAGAATTGCACCTTGCAATGCGGAGAAATTACTGTTTGTGCATTTACAATATTCATTGATTTTTGCCATTGAAAAACGTCCAGAAATGATTGAAGCTACTGACTGAATGAAAGGAGCTGGCATCTCACTCTCTTTGAATCTTCTTTATCATGCTAAGAGGAGCAGGAAAAAGCAAAAAATTTCAGAATTGCACCTTGCAATGCGGAGAAATTACTGTTTGTGCATTTACAATATTCATTGATTTTTGCCATTGAAAAACATCATGTTATTCATATACCAGAAATGATTGAAGCTACTGACTGAATGAAAGGAGCTGGCATCTCACTCTCTTTGAATCTTCTTTATCATGCTAAGAGGAGCAGGAAAAAGCAAAAAATTTCAGAATTGCACCTTGCAATGTGGAGAAATTACTGTTTGTGCATTTACAATATTCATTGATTTTTACCATTGAAAAACGTCCAGAAATGATTGAAGCTACTGACTGAATGAAAGTAGCTGGCATCTCACTCTCTTTGAATCTTCTTTATCATGCTAAGAGGAGCAGGAAAAAGCAAAAAATTTCAGACTTGCACCTTGCAATGCGGAGAAATTACTGTTTGTGCATTTACAATATTCATTGATTTTTGCCATTGAAAAACATCATGTTATTCATATACCAGAAATGTTTGAAGCTACTGACTGAATGAAAGGAGCTGGCATCTCACTCTCTTTGAATCTTCTTTATCATGCTAAGAGGAGCAGGAAAAAGCAAAAAATTTCAGAATTGCACCTTGCAATGCGGAGAAATTACTGTTTGTGCATTTACAATATTCATTGATTTTTGCCATTGAAAAACGTCCAGAAATGATTGAAGCTACTGACTGAATGAAAGGAGCTGGCATCTCACTCTCTTTGAATCTTGTTTATCATGCTAAGAGGAGCAGGAAAAAGCAAAAAATTTCAGAATTGCACCTTGCAATGCGGAGAAATTACTGTTTGTGCATTTACAATATTCATTGATTTTTGCCATTGAAAAACGTCCAGAAATGATTGAAGCTACTGACTGAATGAAAGGAGCTGGCATCTCACTCTCTTTGAATCTTCTTTATCATGCTAAGAGGAGCAGGAAAAAGCAAAAAAATTCAGAATTGCACCTTGCAATGCGGAGAAATTACTGTTTGTGCATTTACAATATTCATTGATTTTTGCCATTGAAAAACATCATGTTATTCATATACCAGAAATGATTGAAGCTACTGACTGAATGAAAGGAGCTGGCATCTCACTCTCTTTGAGTCTTCTTTATCATGCTAAGAGGAGCAGGAAAAAGCAAAAAATTTCAGAATTGCACCTTGCAATGCGGAGAAATTACTGTTTGTGCATTTACAATATTCATTGATTTTTGCCATTGAAAAACGTCCAGAAATGATTGAAGCTACTGACTGAATGAAAGGAGCTGGCATCTCACTCTCTTTGAATCTTCTTTATCATGCTAAGAGGAGCAGGAAAAAGCAAAAAATTTCAGAATTGCACCTTGCAATGCGGAGAAATTACTGTTTGTGCATTTACAATATTCATTGATTTTTGCCATTGAAAAACATCATGTTATTCATATACCAGAAATGTTTGAAGCTACTGACTGAATGAAAGGAGCTGGCATCTCACTCTCTTTGAATCTTCTTTATCATGCTAAGAGGAGCAGGAAAAAGCAAAAAATTTCAGAATTGCACCTTGCAATGCGGAGAAATTACTGTTTGTGCATTTACAATATTCATTGATTTTTGCCATTGAAAAACGTCCAGAAATGATTGAAGCTACTGACTGAATGAAAGGAGCTGGCATCTCACTCTCTTTGAATCTTCTTTATCATGCTAAGAGGAGCAGGAAAAAGCAAAAAATTTCAGAATTGCACCTTGCAATGCGGAGAAATTACTGTTTGTGCATTTACAATATTCATTGATTTTTGCCATTGAAAAACGTCCAGAAATGATTGAAGCTACTGACTGAATGAAAGGAGCTGGCATCTCACTCTCTTTGAATCTTCTTTATCATGCTAAGAGGAGCAGGAAAAAGCAAAAAATTTCAGAATTGCAACTTGCAATGCGGAGAAATTACTGTTTGTGCATTTACAATATTCATTGATTTTTGCCATTGAAAAACATCATGTTATTCATATACCAGAAATGATTGAAGCTACTGACTGAATGAAAGGAGCTGGCATCTCACTCTCTTTGAATCTTCTTTATCATGCTAAGAGGAGCAGGAAAAAGCAAAAAATTTCAGAATTGCACCTTGCAATGCGGAGAAATTACTGTTTGTGCATTTACAATATTCATTGATTTTTGCCATTGAAAAACGTCCAGAAATGATTGAAGCTACTGACTGAATGAAAGGAGCTGGCATCTCACTCTCTTTGAATCTTCTTTATCATGCTAAGAGGAGCAGGAAAAAGCAAAAAATTTCAGAATTGCACCTTGCAATGCGGAGAAATTACTGTTTGTGCTTTTACAATATTCATTGATTTTTGCCATTGAAAAACATCATATTATTCATATACCAGAAATGTTTGAAGCTACTGACTGAATGAAAGGAGCTGGCATCTCACTCTCTTTGAATCTTCTTTATCATGCTAAGAGGAGCAGGAAAAAGCAAAAAATTTCAGAATTGCACCTTGCAATGCGGAGAAATTACTGTTTGTGCATTTACAATATTCATTGATTTTTGCCATTGAAAAACGTCCAGAAATGATTGAAGCTACTGACTGAATGAAAGGAGCTGGCATCTCACTCTCTTTGAATCTTCTTTATCATGCTAAGAGGAGCAGGAAAAAGCAAAAAATTTCAGAATTGCACCTTGCAATGCGGAGAAATTACTGTTTGTGCATTTACAATATTCATTGATTTTTGCCATTGAAAAACGTCCAGAAATGATTGAAGCTACTGACTGAATGAAAGGAGCTGGCATCTCACTCTCTTTGAATCTTCTTTATCATGCTAAGAGGAGCAGGAAAAAGCAAAAAATTTCAGAATTGCACCTTGCAATGCGGAGAAATTACTGTTTGTGCATTTACAATATTCATTGATTTTTGCCATTGAAAAACATCATGTTATTCATATACCAGAAATGATTGAAGCTACTGACTGAATGAAAGGAGCTGGCATCTTACTCTCTTTGAATCTTCTTTGTCATGCTAAGAGGAGCAGGAAAAAGCAAAAAATTTCAGAATTGCACCTTGCAATGCGGAGAAATTACTGTTTGTGCATTTACAATATTCATTGATTTTTGCCATTGAAAAACGTCCAGAAATGATTGAAGCTACTGACTGAATGAAAGGAGCTGGCATCTCACTCTCTTTGAATCTTCTTTATCATGCTAAGAGGAGCAGGAAAAAGCAAAAAATTTCAGAATTGCAGCTTGCAATGCGGAGAAATTACTGTTTGTGCATTTACAATATTCATTGATTTTTGCCATTGAAAAACATCATGTTATTCATATACCAGAAATGTTTGTAGCTACTGACTGAATGAAAGGAGCTGGCATCTCACTCTCTTTGAATCTTCTTTATCATGCTAAGAGGAGCAGGAAAAAGCAAAAAATTTCAGAATTGCACCTTGCAATGCGGAGAAATTACTGTTTGTGCATTTACAATATTCATTGATTTTTGCCATTGAAAAACGTCCAGAAATGATTGAAGCTACTGACTGAATGAAAGGAGCTGGCATCTCACTCTCTTTGAATCTTCTTTATCATGCTAAGAGGAGCAGGAAAAAGCAAAAAATTTCAGAATTGCACCTTGCAATGCGGAGAAATTACTGTTTGTGCATTTACAATATTCATTGATTTTTGCCATTGAAAAACGTCCAGAAATGATTGAAGCTACTGACTGAATGAAAGGAGCTGGCATCTCACTCTCTTTGAATCTTCTTTATCATGCTAAGAGGAGCAGGAAAAAGCAAAAAATTTCAGAATTGCACCTTGCAATGCGGAGAAATTACTCTTTGTGCATTTACAATATTCATTGATTTTTGCCATTGAAAAACATCATGTTATTCATATACCAGAAATGTTTGAAGCTACTGACTGAATGAAAGGAGCTGGCATCTCACTCTCTTTGAATCTTCTTTATCATGCTAAGAGGAGCAGGAAAAAGCAAAAAATTTCAGAATTGCACCTTGCAATGCGGAGAAATTACTGTTTGTGCATTTACAATATTCATTGATTTTTGCCATTGAAAAACGTCCAGAAATGATTGAAGCTACTGACTGAATGAAAGGAGCTGGCATCTCACTCTCTTTGAATCTTCTTTATCATGCTAAGAGGAGCAGGAAAAAGCAAAAAATTTCAGAATTGCACCTTGCAATGTGGAGAAATTACTGTTTGTGCATTTACAATATTCATTGATTTTTGCCATTGAAAAACATCATGTTATTCATATACCAGAAATGTTTGTAGCTACTGACTGAATGAAAGGAGCTGGCATCTCACTCTCTTTGAATCTTCTTTATCATGCTAAGAGGAGCAGGAAAAAGCAAAAAATTTCAGAATTGCACCTTGCAATGCGGAGAAATTACTGTTTGTGCATTTACAATATTCATTGATTTTTGCCATTGAAAAACGTCCAGAAATGATTGAAGCTACTGACTGAATGAAAGGAGCTGGCATCTCACTCTCTTTGAATCTTCTTTATCATGCTAAGAGGAGCAGGAAAAAGCAAAAAATTTCAGAATTGCACCTTGCAATGCGGAGAAATTACTGTTTGTGCATTTACAATATTCATTGATTTTTGCCATTGAAAAACGTCCAGAAATGATTGAAGCTACTGACTGAAAGAAAGGAGCTGGCATCTCACTCTCTTTGAATCTTCTTTATCATGCTAAGAGGAGCAGGAAAAAGCAAAAAATTTCAGAATTGCACCTTGCAATGCGGAGAAATTACTCTTTGTGCATTTACAATATTCATTGATTTTTGCCATTGAAAAACATCATGTTATTCATATACCAGAAATGTTTGAAGCTACTGACTGAATGAAAGGAGCTGGCATCTCACTCTCTTTGAATCTTCTTTATCATGCTGAGGAGCAGGAAAAAGCAAAAAATTTTAGAATTGCACCTTGCAATGCGGAGAAATTACTGTTTGTGCATTTACAATATTCATTGATTTTTGCCATTGAAAAACGTCCAGAAATGATTGAAGCTACTGACTGAATGAAAGGAGCTGGCATCTCACTCTCTTTGAATCTTCTTTATCATGCTAAGAGGAGCAGGAAAAAGCAAAAAATTTCAGAATTGCACCTTGCAATGCGGAGAAATTACTGTTTGTGCATTTACAATATTCATTGATTTTTGCCATTGAAAAACATCATGTTATTCATATACCAGAAATGTTTGAAGCTACTGACTGAATGAAAGGAGCTGGCATCTCACTCTCTTTGAATCTTCTTTATCATGCTGAGGAGCAGGAAAAAGCAAAAAATTTCAGAATTGCACCTTGCAATGTGGAGAAATTACTGTTTGTGCATTTACAATATTCATTGATTTTTACCATTGAAAAACGTCCAGAAATGATTGAAGCTACTGACTGAATGAAAGTAGCTGGCATCTCACTCTCTTTGAATCTTCTTTATCATGCTAAGAGGAGCAGGAAAAAGCAAAAAATTTCAGACTTGCACCTTGCAATGCGGAGAAATTACTGTTTGTGCATTTACAATATTCATTGATTTTTGCCATTGAAAAACATCATGTTATTCATATACCAGAAATGTTTGAAGCTACTGACTGAATGAAAGGAGCTGGCATCTCACTCTCTTTGAATCTTCTTTATCATGCTAAGAGGAGCAGGAAAAAGCAAAAAAATTCAGAATTGCACCTTGCAATGCGGAGAAATTACTGTTTGTGCATTTACAATATTCATTGATTTTTGCCATTGAAAAACGTCCAGAAATGATTGAAGCTACTGACTGAATGAAAGGAGCTGGCATCTCACTCTCTTTGAATCTTCTTTATCATGCTAAGAGGAGCAGGAAAAAGCAAAAAATTTCAGAATTGCACCTTGCAATGCGGAGAAATTACTGTTTGTGCATTTACAATATTCATTGATTTTTGCCATTGAAAAACGTCCAGAAATGATTGAAGCTACTGACTGAATGAAAGGAGCTGGCATCTCACTCTCTTTGAATCTTCTTTATCATGCTAAGAGGAGCAGGAAAAATCAAAAAATTTCAGAATTGCAACTTGCAATGCGGAGAAATTACTGTTTGTGCATTTACAATATTCATTGATTTTTGCCATTGAAAAACATCATGTTATTCATATACCAGAAATGATTGAAGCTACTGACTGAATGAAAGGAGCTGGCTTCTCACTCTCTTTGAATCTTCTTTATCATGCTAAGAGGAGCAGGAAAAAGCAAAAAATTTCAGAATTGCACCTTGCAATGCGGAGAAATTACTGTTTGTGCATTTACAATATTCATTGATTTTTGCCATTGAAAAACGTCCAGAAATGATTGAAGCTACTGACTGAATGAAAGGAGCTGGCATCTCACTCTCTTTGAATCTTCTTTATCATGCTAAGAGGAGCAGGAAAAAGCAAAAAATTTCAGAATTGCACCTTGCAATGCGGAGAAATTACTGTTTGTGCTTTTACAATATTCATTGATTTTTGCCATTGAAAAACATCATATTATTCATATACCAGAAATGTTTGAAGCTACTGACTGAATGAAAGGAGCTGGCATCTCACTCTCTTTGAATCTTCTTTATCATGCTAAGAGGAGCAGGAAAAAGCAAAAAATTTCAGAATTGCACCTTGCAATGCGGAGAAATTACTGTTTGTGCATTTACAATATTCATTGATTTTTGCCATTGAAAAACGTCCAGAAATGATTGAAGCTACTGACTGAATGAAAGGAGCTGGCATCTCACTCTCTTTGAATCTTCTTTATCATGCTAAGAGGAGCAGGAAAAAGCAAAAAATTTCAGAATTGCACCTTGCAATGCGGAGAAATTACTCTTTGTGCATTTACAATATTCATTGATTTTTGCCATTGAAAAACATCATGTTATTCATATACCAGAAATGTTTGAAGCTGCTGACTGAATGAAAGGAGCTGGCATCTCACTCTCTTTGAATCTTCTTTATCATGCTGAGGAGCAGGAAAAAGCAAAAAATTTTAGAATTGCACCTTGCAATGCGGAGAAATTACTGTTTGTGCATTTACAATATTCATTGATTTTTGCCATTGAAAAACGTCCAGAAATGATTGAAGCTACTGACTGAATGAAAGGAGCTGGCATCTCACTCTCTTTGAATCTTCTTTATCATGCTAAGAGGAGCAGGAAAAAGCAAAAAATTTCAGAATTGCACCTTGCAATGCGGAGAAATTACTGTTTGTGCATTTACAATATTCATTGATTTTTGCCATTGAAAAACATCATGTTATTCATATACCAGAAATGTTTGAAGCTACTGACTGAATGAAAGGAGCTGGCATCTCACTCTCTTTGAATCTTCTTTATCATGCTGAGGAGCAGGAAAAAGCAAAAAATTTCAGAATTGCACCTTGCAATGTGGAGAAATTACTGTTTGTGCATTTACAATATTCATTGATTTTTACCATTGAAAAACGTCCAGAAATGATTGAAGCTACTGACTGAATGAAAGTAGCTGGCATCTCACTCTCTTTGAATCTTCTTTATCATGCTAAGAGGAGCAGGAAAAAGCAAAAAATTTCAGACTTGCACCTTGCAATGCGGAGAAATTACTGTTTGTGCATTTACAATATTCATTGATTTTTGCCATTGAAAAACATCATGTTATTCATATACCAGAAATGTTTGAAGCTACTGACTGAATGAAAGGAGCTGGCATCTCACTCTCTTTGAATCTTCTTTATCATGCTAAGAGGAGCAGGAAAAAGCAAAAAAATTCAGAATTGCACCTTGCAATGCGGAGAAATTACTGTTTGTGCATTTACAATATTCATTGATTTTTGCCATTGAAAAACGTCCAGAAATGATTGAAGCTACTGACTGAATGAAAGGAGCTGGCATCTCACTCTCTTTGAATCTTCTTTATCATGCTAAGAGGAGCAGGAAAAAGCAAAAAATTTCAGAATTGCACCTTGCAATGCGGAGAAATTACTGTTTGTGCATTTACAATATTCATTGATTTTTGCCATTGAAAAACGTCCAGAAATGATTGAAGCTACTGACTGAATGAAAGGAGCTGGCATCTCACTCTCTTTGAATCTTCTTTATCATGCTAAGAGGAGCAGGAAAAAGCAAAAAATTTCAGAATTGCAACTTGCAATGCGGAGAAATTACTGTTTGTGCATTTACAATATTCATTGATTTTTGCCATTGAAAAACATCATGTTATTCATATACCAGAAATGATTGAAGCTACTGACTGAATGAAAGGAGCTGGCATCTCACTCTCTTTGAATCTTCTTTATCATGCTAAGAGGAGCAGGAAAAAGCAAAAAATTTCAGAATTGCACCTTGCAATGCGGAGAAATTACTGTTTGTGCATTTACAATATTCATTGATTTTTGCCATTGAAAAACGTCCAGAAATGATTGAAGCTACTGACTGAATGAAAGGAGCTGGCATCTCACTCTCTTTGAATCTTCTTTATCATGCTAAGAGGAGCAGGAAAAAGCAAAAAATTTCAGAATTGCACCTTGCAATGCGGAGAAATTACTGTTTGTGCTTTTACAATATTCATTGATTTTTGCCATTGAAAAACATCATATTATTCATATACCAGAAATGTTTGAAGCTACTGACTGAATGAAAGGAGCTGGCATCTCACTCTCTTTGAATCTTCTTTATCATGCTAAGAGGAGCAGGAAAAAGCAAAAAATTTCAGAATTGCACCTTGCAATGCGGAGAAATTACTGTTTGTGCATTTACAATATTCATTGATTTTTGCCATTGAAAAACGTCCAGAAATGATTGAAGCTACTGACTGAATGAAAGGAGCTGGCATCTCACTCTCTTTGAATCTTCTTTATCATGCTAAGAGGAGCAGGAAAAAGCAAAAAATTTCAGAATTGCACCTTGCAATGCGGAGAAATTACTGTTTGTGCATTTACAATATTCATTGATTTTTGCCATTGAAAAACGTCCAGAAATGATTGAAGCTACTGACTGAATGAAAGGAGCTGGCATCTCACTCTCTTTGAATCTTCTTTATCATGCTAAGAGGAGCAGGAAAAAGCAAAAAATTTCAGAATTGCACCTTGCAATGCGGAGAAATTACTGTTTGTGCATTTACAATATTCATTGATTTTTGCCATTGAAAAACATCATGTTATTCATATACCAGAAATGATTGAAGCTACTGACTGAATGAAAGGAGCTGGCATCTTACTCTCTTTGAATCTTCTTTGTCATGCTAAGAGGAGCAGGAAAAAGCAAAAAATTTCAGAATTGCACCTTGCAATGCGGAGAAATTACTGTTTGTGCATTTACAATATTCATTGATTTTTGCCATTGAAAAACGTCCAGAAATGATTGAAGCTACTGACTGAATGAAAGGAGCTGGCATCTCACTCTCTTTGAATCTTCTTTATCATGCTAAGAGGAGCAGGAAAAAGCAAAAAATTTCAGAATTGCACCTTGCAATGCGGAGAAATTACTGTTTGTGCATTTACAATATTCATTGATTTTTGCCATTGAAAAACATCATGTTATTCATATACCAGAAATGTTTGTAGCTACTGACTGAATGAAAGGAGCTGGCATCTCACTCTCTTTGAATCTTCTTTATCATGCTAAGAGGAGCAGGAAAAAGCAAAAAATTTCAGAATTGCACCTTGCAATGCGGAGAAATTACTGTTTGTGCATTTACAATATTCATTGATTTTTGCCATTGAAAAGCGTCCAGAAATGATTGAAGCTACTGACTGAATGAAAGGAGCTGGCATCTCACTCTCTTTGAATCTTCTTTATCATGCTAAGAGGAGCAGGAAAAAGCAAAAAATTTCAGAATTGCACCTTGCAATGCGGAGAAATTACTGTTTGTGCATTTACAATATTCATTGATTTTTGCCATTGAAAAACGTCCAGAAATGATTGAAGCTACTGACTGAATGAAAGGAGCTGGCATCTCACTCTCTTTGAATCTTCTTTATCATGCTAAGAGGAGCAGGAAAAAGCAAAAAATTTCAGAATTGCACCTTGCAATGCGGAGAAATTACTCTTTGTGCATTTACAATATTCATTGATTTTTGCCATTGAAAAACATCATGTTATTCATATACCAGAAATGTTTGAAGCTACTGACTGAATGAAAGGAGCTGGCATCTCACTCTCTTTGAATCTTCTTTATCATGCTAAGAGGAGCAGGAAAAAGCAAAAAATTTCAGAATTGCACCTTGCAATGCGGAGAAATTACTGTTTGTGCATTTACAATATTCATTGATTTTTGCCATTGAAAAACGTCCAGAAATGATTGAAGCTACTGACTGAATGAAAGGAGCTGGCATCTCACTCTCTTTGAATCTTCTTTATCATGCTAAGAGGAGCAGGAAAAAGCAAAAAATTTCAGAATTGCACCTTGCAATGTGGAGAAATTACTGTTTGTGCATTTACAATATTCATTGATTTTTGCCATTGAAAAACATCATGTTATTCATATACCAGAAATGTTTGTAGCTACTGACTGAATGAAAGGAGCTGGCATCTCACTCTCTTTGAATCTTCTTTATCATGCTAAGAGGAGCAGGAAAAAGCAAAAAATTTCAGAATTGCACCTTGCAATGCGGAGAAATTACTGTTTGTGCATTTACAATATTCATTGATTTTTGCCATTGAAAAACGTCCAGAAATGATTGAAGCTACTGACTGAATGAAAGGAGCTGGCATCTCACTCTCTTTGAATCTTCTTTATCATGCTAAGAGGAGCAGGAAAAAGCAAAAAATTTCAGAATTGCACCTTGCAATGCGGAGAAATTACTGTTTGTGCATTTACAATATTCATTGATTTTTGCCATTGAAAAACGTCCAGAAATGATTGAAGCTACTGACTGAATGAAAGGAGCTGGCATCTCACTCTCTTTGAATCTTCTTTATCATGCTAAGAGGAGCAGGAAAAAGCAAAAAATTTCAGAATTGCACCTTGCAATGCGGAGAAATTACTCTTTGTGCATTTACAATATTCATTGATTTTTGCCATTGAAAAACATCATGTTATTCATATACCAGAAATGTTTGAAGCTACTGACTGAATGAAAGGAGCTGGCATCTCACTCTCTTTGAATCTTCTTTATCATGCTGAGGAGCAGGAAAAAGCAAAAAATTTTAGAATTGCACCTTGCAATGCGGAGAAATTACTGTTTGTGCATTTACAATATTCATTGATTTTTGCCATTGAAAAACGTCCAGAAATGATTGAAGCTACTGACTGAATGAAAGGAGCTGGCATCTCACTCTCTTTGAATCTTCTTTATCATGCTAAGAGGAGCAGGAAAAAGCAAAAAATTTCAGAATTGCACCTTGCAATGCGGAGAAATTACTGTTTGTGCATTTACAATATTCATTGATTTTTGCCATTGAAAAACATCATGTTATTCATATACCAGAAATGTTTGAAGCTACTGACTGAATGAAAGGAGCTGGCATCTCACTCTCTTTGAATCTTCTTTATCATGCTGAGGAGCAGGAAAAAGCAAAAAATTTCAGAATTGCACCTTGCAATGTGGAGAAATTACTGTTTGTGCATTTACAATATTCATTGATTTTTACCATTGAAAAACGTCCAGAAATGATTGAAGCTACTGACTGAATGAAAGTAGCTGGCATCTCACTCTCTTTGAATCTTCTTTATCATGCTAAGAGGAGCAGGAAAAAGCAAAAAATTTCAGACTTGCACCTTGCAATGCGGAGAAATTACTGTTTGTGCATTTACAATATTCATTGATTTTTGCCATTGAAAAACATCATGTTATTCATATACCAGAAATGTTTGAAGCTACTGACTGAATGAAAGGAGCTGGCATCTCACTCTCTTTGAATCTTCTTTATCATGCTAAGAGGAGCAGGAAAAAGCAAAAAATTTTAGAATTGCACCTTGCAATGCGGAGAAATTACTGTTTGTGCATTTACAATATTCATTGATTTTTGCCATTGAAAAACGTCCAGAAATGATTGAAGCTACTGACTGAATGAAAGGAGCTGGCATCTCACTCTCTTTGAATCTTCTTTATCATGCTAAGAGGAGCAGGAAAAAGCAAAAAATTTCAGAATTGCACCTTGCAATGCGGAGAAATTACTGTTTGTGCATTTACAATATTCATTGATTTTTGCCATTGAAAAACGTCCAGAAATGATTGAAGCTACTGACTGAATGAAAGGAGCTGGCATCTCACTCTCTTTGAATCTTCTTTATCATGCTAAGAGGAGCAGGAAAAATCAAAAAATTTCAGAATTGCACCTTGCAATGCGGAGAAATTACTGTTTGTGCATTTACAATATTCAATGATTTTTGCCATTGAAAAACATGTTATTCATATACCAGAAATGTTTGAAGCTACTGACTGAATGAAAGGAGCTGGCACCTCACTCTCTTTGAATCTTCTTTATCATGCTAAGAGGAGCGGGAAAAAGCAAAAAATTTCAGAATTGCACCTTGCAATGCGGAGAAATTACTGTTTGTGCATTTACAATATTCATTGATTTTTGCCATTGAAAAACATCCAGAAATGATTGAAGGTACTGACTGAATGAAAGGAGCTGGCATCTCACTCTCTTTGAATCTTCTTTATCATGCTAAGAGGAGCAGGAAAAAGCAAAAAATTTCAGAATTGCACCTTGCAATGCGGAGAAATTACTGTTTGTGCATTTACAATATTCATTGATTTTTGCCATTGAAAAACGTCCAGAAATGATTGAAGCTACTGACTGAATGAAAGGAGCTGGCATCTCACTCTCTTTGAATCTTCTTTATCATGCTAAGAGGAGCAGGAAAAAGCCAAAAATTTCAGAATTGCACCTTGCAATGCGGAGAAATTACAGTTTGTGCATTTACAATATTCATTGATTTTTGCCATTGAAAAACATCCAGAAATGATTGAAGCTACTGACTGAATGAAAGGAGCTGGCATCTCACTCTCTTTGAATATTCTTTATCATGCTAAGAGGAGCAGGAAAAAGCAAAAAATTTCAGAATTGCACCTTGCAATGCGGAGAAATTACTGTTTGTGCATTTACAATATTCATTGATTTTTGCCATTGAAAAACATCATGTTATTCATATACCAGAAATGTTTGAAGCTACTGACTGAATGAAAGGAGCTGGCATCTCACTCTCTTTGAATCTTCTTTATCATGCTAAGAGGAGCAGGAAAAAGCAAAAAATTTCAGAATTGCATCTTGCAATGCGGAGAAATTACTGTTTGTGCATTTACAATATTCATTGATTTTTGCCATTGAAAAACATCATGTTATTCATATACCAGAAATGTTTGAAGCTACTGACTGAATGAAAGGAGCTGGCATCTCACTCTCTTTGAATCTTCTTTATCATGCTAAGAGGAGCAGGAAAAAGCAAAAAATTTCAGAATTGCACCTTGCAATGTGGAGAAATTACTGTTTGTGCATTTACAATATTCATTGATTTTTATCATTGAAAAACGTCCAGAAATGATTGAAGCTACTGACTGAATGAAAGTAGCTGGCATCTCACTCTCTTTGAATCTTCTTTATCATGCTAAGAGGAGCAGGAAAAAGCAAAAAATTTCAGAATTGCACCTTGCAATGCAGAGAAATTACTGTTTGTGCATTTACAATATTCATTGATTTTTGCCATTGAAAAACATCATGTTATTCATATACCAGAAATGTTTGAAGCTACTGACTGAATGAAAGGAGCTGGCATCTCACTCTCTTTGAATCTTCTTTATCATGCTAAGAGGAGCAGGAAAAAGCAAAAAATTTCAGAATTGCACCTTGCAATGTGGAGAAATTACTGTTTGTGCATTTACAATATTCATTGATTTTTACCATTGAAAAACGTCCAGAAATGATTGAAGCTACTGACTGAATGAAAGTAGCTGGCATCTCACTCTCTTTGAATCTTCTTTATCATGCTAAGAGGAGCAGGAAAAAGCAAAAAATTTCAGACTTGCACCTTGCAATGCGGAGAAATTACTGTTTGTGCATTTACAATATTCATTGATTTTTGCCATTGAAAAACGTCCAGAAATGATTGAAGCTACTGACTGAATGAAAGGAGCTGGCATCTCACTCTCTTTGAATCTTGTTTATCATGCTAAGAGGAGCAGGAAAAAGCAAAAAATTTCAGAATTGCACCTTGCAATGCGGAGAAATTACTGTTTGTGCATTTACAATATTCATTGATTTTTGCCATTGAAAAACGTCCAGAAATGATTGAAGCTACTGACTGAATGAAAGGAGCTGGCATCTCACTCTCTTTGAATCTTCTTTATCATGCTAAGAGGAGCAGGAAAAAGCAAAAAATTTCAGAATTGCACCTTGCAATGCGGAGAAATTACTGTTTGTGCATTTACAATATTCATTGATTTTTGCCATTGAAAAACATCATGTTATTCATATACCAGAAATGATTGAAGCTACTGACTGAATGAAAGGAGCTGGCATCTCACTCTCTTTGAATCTTCTTTATCATGCTAAGAGGAGCAGGAAAAAGCAAAAAATTTCAGAATTGCACCTTGCAATGCGGAGAAATTACTGTTTGTGCATTTACAATATTCATTGATTTTTGCCATTGAAAAACGTCCAGAAATGATTGAAGCTACTGACTGAATGAAAGGAACTGGCATCTCACTCTCTTTGAATCTTCTTTATCATGCTAAGAGGAGCAGGAAAAAGCAAAAAATTTCAGAATTGCACCTTGCAATGCGGAGAAATTACTGTTTGTGCATTTACAAAATTCATTGATTTTTGCCATTGAAAATCATCATGTTATTCATATACCAGAAATGTTTGAAGCTACTGACTGAATGAAAGGAGCTGACATCTCACTCTCTTTGAATCTTCTTTATCATGCTAAGAGGAGCAGGAAAAAGCAAAAAATTTCAGAATTGCACCTTGCAATGCGGAGAAATTACTGTTTGTGCATTTACAATATTCATTGATTTTTGCCATTGAAAAACGTCCAGAAATGATTGAAGCTACTGACTGAATGAAAGGAGCTGGCATCTCACTCTCTTTGAATCTTCTTTATCATGCTAAGAGGAGCAGGAAAAAGCAAAAAATTTCAGAATTGCACCTTGCAATGCGGAGAAATTACTGTTTGTGCATTTACAATATTCATTGATTTTTGCCATTGAAAAACGTCCAGAAATGATTGAAGCTACTGACTGAATGAAAGGAGCTGGCATCTCACTCTCTTTGAATCTTCTTTATCATGCTAAGAGGAGCAGGAAAAAGCAAAAAATTTCAGAATTGCACCTTGCAATGCGGAGAAATTACTGTTTGTGCATTTACAATATTCATTGATTTTTGCCATTGAAAAACATCATGTTATTCATATACCAGAAATGATTGAAGCTACTGACTGAATGAAAGGAGCTGGCATCTCACTCTCTTTGAATCTTCTTTATCATGCTAAGAGGAGCAGGAAAAAGCAAAAAATTTCAGAATTGCACCTTGCAATGCGGAGAAATTACTGTTTGTGCATTTACAATATTCATTGATTTTTGCCATTGAAAAACGTCCAGAAATGATTGAAGCTACTGACTGAATGAAAGGAACTGGCATCTCACTCTCTTTAAATCTTCTTTATCATGCTAAGAGGAGCAGGAAAAAGCAAAAAATTTCAGAATTGCACCTTGCAATGCGGAGAAATTACTGTTTGTGCATTTACAAAATTCATTGATTTTTGCCATTGAAAAACATCATGTTATTCATATACCAGAAATGTTTGAAGCTACTGACTGAATGAAAGGAGCTGACATCTCACTCTCTTTGAATCTTCTTTATCATGCTAAGAGGAGCAGGAAAAAGCAAAAAATTTCAGAATTGCACCTTGCAATGCGGAGAAATTACTGTTTGTGCATTTACAATATTCATTGATTTTTGCCATTGAAAAACGTCCAGAAATGATTGAAGCTACTGACTGAATGAAAGGAGCTGGCATCTCACTCTCTTTGAATCTTCTTTATCATGCTAAGAGGAGCAGGAAAAAGCAAAAAATTTCAGAATTGCACCTTGCAATGCGGAGAAATTACTGTTTGTGCATTTACAATATTCATTGATTTTTGCCATTGAAAAACATCATGTTATTCATATACCAGAAATGATTGAAGCTACTGACTGAATGAAAGGAGCTGGCATCTCACTCTCTTTGAATCTTCTTTATCATGCTAAGAGGAGCAGGAAAAAGCAAAAAATTTCAGAATTGCACCTTGCAATGTGGAGAAATTACTGTTTGTGCATTTACAATATTCATTGATTTTTACCATTGAAAAACGTCCAGAAATGATTGAAGCTACTGACTGAATGAAAGTAGCTGGCATCTCACTCTCTTTGAATCTTCTTTATCATGCTAAGAGGAGCAGGAAAAAGCAAAAAATTTCAGACTTGCACCTTGCAATGCGGAGAAATTACTGTTTGTGCATTTACAATATTCATTGATTTTTGCCATTGAAAAACATCATGTTATTCATATACCAGAAATGTTTGAAGCTACTGACTGAATGAAAGGAGCTGGCATCTCACTCTCTTTGAATCTTCTTTATCATGCTAAGAGGAGCAGGAAAAAGCAAAAAATTTCAGAATTGCACCTTGCAATGCGGAGAAATTACTGTTTGTGCATTTACAATATTCATTGATTTTTGCCATTGAAAAACGTCCAGAAATGATTGAAGCTACTGACTGAATGAAAGGAGCTGGCATCTCACTCTCTTTGAATCTTGTTTATCATGCTAAGAGGAGCAGGAAAAAGCAAAAAATTTCAGAATTGCACCTTGCAATGCGGAGAAATTACTGTTTGTGCATTTACAATATTCATTGATTTTTGCCATTGAAAAACGTCCAGAAATGATTGAAGCTACTGACTGAATGAAAGGAGCTGGCATCTCACTCTCTTTGAAACTTCTTTATCATGCTAAGAGGAGCAGGAAAAAGCAAAAAAATTCAGAATTGCACCTTGCAATGCGGAGAAATTACTGTTTGTGCATTTACAATATTCATTGATTTTTGCCATTGAAAAACATCATGTTATTCATATACCAGAAATGATTGAAGCTACTGACTGAATGAAAGGAGCTGGCATCTCACTCTCTTTGAATCTTCTTTATCATGCTAAGAGGAGCAGGAAAAAGCAAAAAATTTCAGAATTGCACCTTGCAATGCGGAGAAATTACTGTTTGTGCATTTACAATATTCATTGATTTTTGCCATTGAAAAACGTCCAGAAATGATTGAAGCTACTGACTGAATGAAAGGAACTGGCATCTCACTCTCTTTGAATCTTCTTTATCATGCTAAGAGGAGCAGGAAAAAGCAAAAAATTTCAGAATTGCACCTTGCAATGCGGAGAAATTACTGTTTGTGCATTTACAAAATTCATTGATTTTTGCCATTGAAAAACATCATGTTATTCATATACCAGAAATGTTTGAAGCTACTGACTGAATGAAAGGAGCTGACATCTCACTCTCTTTGAATCTTCTTTATCATGCTAAGAGGAGCAGGAAAAAGCAAAAAATTTCAGAATTGCACCTTGCAATGCGGAGAAATTACTGTTTGTGCATTTACAATATTCATTGATTTTTGCCATTGAAAAACGTCCAGAAATGATTGAAGCTACTGACTGAATGAAAGGAGCTGGCATCTCACTCTCTTTGAATCTTCTTTATCATGCTAAGAGGAGCAGGAAAAAGCAAAAAATTTCAGAATTGCACCTTGCAATGCGGAGAAATTACTGTTTGTGCATTTACAATATTCATTGATTTTTGCCATTGAAAAACATCATGTTATTCATATACCAGAAATGTTTGAAGCTACTGACTGAATGAAAGGAGCTGGCATCTCACTCTCTTTGAATCTTCTTTATCATGCTAAGAGGAGCAGGAAAAAGCAAAAAATTTCAGAATTGCACCTTGCAATGCGGAGAAATTACTGTTTGTGCATTTACAATATTCATTGATTTTTGCCATTGAAAAACATCATGTTATTCATATACCAGAAATGATTGAAGCTACTGACTGAATGAAAGGAGCTGGCATCTCACTCTCTTTGAATCTTCTTTATCATGCTAAGAGGAGCAGGAAAAAGCAAAAAATTTCAGAATTGCACCTTGCAATGCGGAGAAATTACTGTTTGTGCATTTACAATATTCATTGATTTTTGCCATTGAAAAACGTCCAGAAATGATTGAAGCTACTGACTGAATGAAAGGAGCTGGCATCTCACTCTCTTTGAATCTTCTTTATCATGCTAAGAGGAGCAGGAAAAAGCAAAAAATTTCAGAATTGCACCTTGCAATGCGGAGAAATTACTGTTTGTGCATTTACAATATTCATTGATTTTTGCCATTGAAAAACGTCCAGAAATGATTGAAGCTACTGACTGAATGAAAGGAACTGGCATCTCACTCTCTTTGAATCTTCTTTATCATGCTAAGAGGAGCAGGAAAAAGCAAAAAATTTCAGAATTGCACCTTGCAATGCGGAGAAATTACTGTTTGTGCATTTACAAAATTCATTGATTTTTGCCATTGAAAAACATCATGTTATTCATATACCAGAAATGTTTGAAGCTACTGACTGAATGAAAGGAGCTGGCATCTCACTCTCTTTGAATCTTCTTTATCATGCTAAGAGGAGCAGGAAAAAGCAAAAAATTTCAGAATTGCACCTTGCAATGCGGAGAAATTACTGTTTGTGCATTTACAATATTCATTGATTTTTGCCATTGAAAAACGTCCAGAAATGATTGAAGCTACTGACTGAATGAAAGGAGCTGGCATCTCACTCTCTTTGAATCTTCTTTATCATGCTAAGAGGAGCAGGAAAAAGCAAAAAATTTCAGAATTGCACCTTGCAATGCGGAGAAATTACTGTTTGTGCATTTACAATATTCATTGATTTTTGCCATTGAAAAACGTCCAGAAATGATTGAAGCTACTGACTGAATGAAAGGAACTGGCATCTCACTCTCTTTGAATCTTCTTTATCATGCTAAGAGGAGCAGGAAAAAGCAAAAAATTTCAGAATTGCACCTTGCAATGCGGAGAAATTACTGTTTGTGCATTTACAAAATTCATTGATTTTTGCCATTGAAAAACATCATGTTATTCATATACCAGAAATGTTTGAAGCTACTGACTGAATGAAAGGAGCTGACATCTCACTCTCTTTGAATCTTCTTTATCATGCTAAGAGGAGCAGGAAAAAGCAAAAAATTTCAGAATTGCACCTTGCAATGCGGAGAAATTACTGTTTGTGCATTTACAATATTCATTGATTTTTGCCATTGAAAAACGTCCAGAAATGATTGAAGCTACTGACTGAATGAAAGGAGCTGGCATCTCACTCTCTTTGAATCTTCTTTATCATGCTAAGAGGAGCAGGAAAAAGCAAAAAATTTCAGAATTGCACCTTGCAATGCGGAGAAATTACTGTTTGTGCATTTACAATATTCATTGATTTTTGCCATTGAAAAACATCATGTTATTCATATACCAGAAATGTTTGAAGCTACTGACTGAATGAAAGGAGCTGGCATCTCACTCTCTTTGAATCTTCTTTATCATGCTAAGAGGAGCAGGAAAAAGCAAAAAATTTCAGAATTGCACCTTGCAATGCGCAGAAATTACTGTTTGTGCATTTACAATATTCATTGATTTTTGCCATTGAAAAACATCATGTTATTCATATACCAGAAATGATTGAAGCTACTGACTGAATGAAAGGAGCTGGCATCTCACTCTCTTTGAATCTTCTTTATCATGCTAAGAGGAGCAGGAAAAAGCAAAAAATTTCAGAATTGCACCTTGCAATGCGGAGAAATTACTGTTTGTGCATTTACAATATTCATTGATTTTTGCCATTGAAAAACGTCCAGAAATGATTGAAGCTACTGACTGAATGAAAGGAGCTGGCATCTCACTCTCTTTGAATCTTCTTTATCATGCTAAGAGGAGCAGGAAAAAGCAAAAAATTTCAGAATTGCACCTTGCAATGCGGAGAAATTACTGTTTGTGCATTTACAATATTCATTGATTTTTGCCATTGAAAAACATCATGTTATTCATATACCAGAAATGTTTGAAGCTACTGACTGAATGAAAGGAGCTGGCATCTCACTCTCTTTGAATCTTCTTTATCATGCTAAGAGGAGCAGGAAAAAGCAAAAAATTTCAGAATTGCACCTTGCAATGCGGAGAAATTACTGTTTGTGCATTTACAATATTCATTGATTTTTGCCATTGAAAAACGTCCAGAAATAATTGAAGCTACTGACTGAATGAAAGGAGCTGGCATCTCACTCTCTTTGAATCTTCTTTATCATGCTAAGAGGAGCAGGAAAAAGCAAAAAATTTCACAATTGCACCTTGCAATTCGGAGAAATTACTGTTTGTGCATTTACAATATTCATTGATTTTTGCCATTGAAAAACATCATGTTATTCATATACCAGAAATGATTGAAGCTACTGACTGAATGAAAGGAGCTGGCATCTCGCTCTCTTTGAATCTTCTTTATCATGCTAAGAGGAGCAGGAAAAAGCAAAAAATTTCAGAATTGCACCTTGCAATGCGGAGAAATTACTGTTTGTGCATTTACAATATTCATTGATTTTTGCCATTGAAAAACGTCCAGAAATGATTGAAGCTACTGACTGAATGAAAGGAGCTGACATCTCACTCTCTTTGAATCTTCTTTATCATGCTAAGAGGAGCAGGAAAAAGCAAAAAATTTCAGAATTGCACCTTGCAATGTGGAGAAATTACTGTTTGTGCATTTACAATATTCATTGATTTTTGCCATTAAAAAACATCATGTTATTCATATACCAGAAATGATTGAAGCTACTGACTGAATGAAAGGAGCTGGCATCTCACTCTCTTTGAATCTTCTTTATCATGCTAAGAGGAGCAGGAAAAAGCAAAAAATTTCAGAATTGCACCTTGCAATGCGGAGAAATTACTGTTTGTGCATTTACAATATTCATTGATTTTTGCCATTGAAAAACGTCCAGAAATGATTGAAGCTACTGACTGAATGAAAGGAGCTGGCATCTCACTCTCTTTGAATCTTCTTTATCATGCTAAGAGGAGCAGGAAAAAGCAAAAAATTTCAGAATTGCACCTTGCAATGTGGAGAAATTACTGTTTGTGCTTTTACAATATTCATTGATTTTTGCCATTGAAAAACATCATGTTATTCATATACCAGAAATGTTTGAAGCTACTGACTGAATGAAAGGAGCTGGCATCTAACTCTCTTTGAATCTTCTTTATCATGCTAAGAGGAGCAGGAAAAAGCAAAAAATTTCAGAATTGCACCTTGCAATGCGGAGAAATTACTGTTTGTGCATTTACAATATTCATTGATTTTTGCCATTGAAAAACGTCCAGAAATGATTGAAGCTACTGACTGAATGAAAGGAACTGGCATCTCACTCTCTTTGAATCTTCTTTATCATGCTAAGAGGAGCAGGAAAAAGCAAAAAATTTCAGAATTGCACCTTGCAATGCGGAGAAATTACTGTTTGTGCATTTACAATATTCATTGATTTTTGCCATTGAAAAACATCATGTTATTCATATACCAGAAATGTTTGAAGCTACTGACTGAATGAAAGGAGCTGGCATCTCACTCTCTTTGAATCTTCTTTATCATGCTAAGAGGAGCAGGAAAAAGCAAAAAATTTCAGAATTGCAACTTGCAATGCGGAGAAATTACTGTTTGTATATTTACAATATTCATTGATTTTTGCCATTGAAAAACATCATGTTATTCATATACCAGAAATGATTGAAGCTACTGACTGAATGAAAGGAGCTGGCATCTCACTCTCTTTGAATCTTCTTTATCATGCTAAGAGGAGCAGGAAAAAGCAAAAAATTTCAGAATTGCACCTTGCAATGCGGAGAAATTACTGTTTGTGCATTTACAATATTCATTGATTTTTGCCATTGAAAAACGTCAAGAAATGATTGAAGCTACTGACTGAATGAAAGGAGCTGGCATCTCACTCTCTTTGAATCTTCTTTATCATGCTAAGAGGAGCAGGAAAAAGCAAAAAATTTCAGAATTGCACCTTGCAATGCGGAGAAATTACTGTTTGTGCTTTTACAATATTCATTGATTTTTGCCATTGAAAAACATCATGTTATTCATATACAAGAAATGTTTGAAGCTACTGACTGAATGAAAGGAGCTGGCATCTCACTCTCTTTGAATCTTCTTTATCATGCTAAGAGGAGCAGGAAAAAGCAAAAAATTTCAGAATTGCACCTTGCAATGCGGAGAAATTACTGTTTGTGCATTTACAATATTCATTGATTTTTGCCATTGAAAAACGTCCAGAAATGATTGAAGCTACTGACTGAATGAAAGGAGCTGGCATCTCACTCTCTTTGAATCTTCTTTATCATGCTAAGAGGAGCAGGAAAAAGCAAAAAATTTCAGAATTGCACCTTGCAATGCGGAGAAATTACTGTTTGTGCATTTACAATATTCATTGATTTTTGCCATTGAAAAACGTCCAGAAATGATTGAAGCTACTGACTGAATGAAAGGAGCTGGCATCTCACTCTCTTTGAATCTTCTTTATCATGCTAAGAGGAGCAGGAAAAAGCAAAAAATTTCAGAATTGCACCTTGCAATGCGGAGAAATTACTGTTTGTGCATTTACAATATTCATTGATTTTTGCCATTGAAAAACATCATGTTATTCATATACCAGAAATGATTGAAGCTACTGACTGAATGAAAGGAGCTGGCATCTTACTCTCTTTGAATCTTCTTTGTCATGCTAAGAGGAGCAGGAAAAAGCAAAAAATTTCAGAATTGCACCTTGCAATGCGGAAAAATTACTGTTTGTGCATTTACAATATTCATTGATTTTTGCAATTGAAAAACGTCCAGAAATGATTGAAGCTACTGACTGAATGAAAGGAGCTGGCATCTCACTCTCTTTGAATCTTCTTTATCATGCTAAGAGGAGCAGGAAAAAGCAAAAAATTTCAGAATTGCACCTTGCAATGCGGAGAAATTACTGTTTGTGCATTTACAATATTCATTGATTTTTGCCATTGAAAAACGTCCAGAAATGATTGAAGCTACTGACTGAATGAAAGGAGCTGGCATCTCACTCTCTTTGAATCTTCTTTATCATGCTAAGAGGAGCAGGAAAAAGCAAAAAATTTCAGAATTGCACCTTGCAATGCGGAGAAATTACTGTTTGTGCATTTACAATATTCATTGATTTTTGCCATTGAAAAACGTCCAGAAATGATTGAAGCTACTGACTGAATGAAAGGAGCTGGCATCTCACTCTCTTTGAATCTTCTTTATCATGCTAAGAGGAGCAGGAAAAAGCAAAAAATTTCAGAATTGCACCTTGCAATGCGGAGAAATTACTGTTTGTGCATTTACAATATTCATTGATTTTTGCCATTGAAAAACATCATGTTATTCATATACCAGAAATGTTTGAAGCTACTGACTGAATGAAAGGAGCTGGCATCTCACTCTCTTTGAATCTTCTTTATCATGCTAAGAGGAGCAGGAAAAAGCAAAAAATTTCAGAATTGCACCTTGCAATGCGGAGAAATTACTGTTTGTGCATTTACAATATTCATTGATTTTTGCCATTGAAAAACATCATGTTATTCATATACCAGAAATGTTTGAAGCTACTGACTGAATGAAAGGAGCTGGCATCTCACTCTCTTTGAATCTTCTTTATCATGCTAAGAGGAGCAGGAAAAAGCAAAAAATTTCAGAATTGCACCTTGCAATGTGGAGAAATTACTGTTTGTGCATTTACAATATTCATTGATTTTTACCATTGAAAAACGTCCAGAAATGATTGAAGCTACTGACTGAATGAAAGTAGCTGGCATCTCACTCTCTTTGAATCTTCTTTACCATGCTAAGAGGAGCAGGAAAAAGCAAAAAATTTCAGACTTGCACCTTGCAATGCGGAGAAATTACTGTTTGTGCATTTACAATATTCATTGATTTTTGCCATTGAAAAACATCATGTTATTCATATACCGGAAATGTTTGAAGCTACTGACTGAATGAAAGGAGCTGGCATCTCACTCTCTTTGAATCTTCTTTATCATGCTAAGAGGAGCAGGAAAAAGCAAAAAATTTCAGAATTGCACCTTGCAATGCGGAGAAATTACTGTTTGTGCATTTACAATATTCATTGATTTTTGCCATTGAAAAACGTCCAGAAATGATTGAAGCTACTGACTGAATGAAAGGAGCTGGCATCTCACTCTCTTTGAATCTTCTTTATCATGCTAAGAGGAGCAGGAAAAAGCAAAAAATTTCAGAATTGCACCTTGCAATGCGGAGAAATTACTGTTTGTGCATTTACAATATTCATTGATTTTTGCCATTGAAAAACGTCCAGAAATGATTGAAGCTACTGACTGAATGAAAGGAGCTGGCATCTCACTCTCTTTGAATCTTCTTTATCATGCTAAGAGGAGCAGGAAAAATCAAAAAATTTCAGAATTGCACCTTGCAATGCGGAGAAATTACTGTTTGTGCATTTACAATATTCATTGATTTTTGCCATTGAAAAACATGTTATTCATATACCAGAAATGTTTGAAGCTACTGACTGAATGAAAGGAGCTGGCACCTCACTCTCTTTGAATCTTCTTTATCATGCTAAGAGGAGCGGGAAAAAGCAAAAAATTTCAGAATTGCACCTTGCAATGCGGAGAAATTACTGTTTGTGCATTTACAATATTCATTGATTTTTGCCATTGAAAAACATCCAGAAATGATTGAAGGTACTGACTGAATGAAAGGAGCTGGCATCTCACTCTCTTTGAATCTTCTTTATCATGCTAAGAGGAGCAGGAAAAAGCAAAAAATTTCAGAATTGCACCTTGCAATGCGGAGAAATTACTGTTTGTGCATTTACAATATTCATTGATTTTTGCCATTGAAAAACGTCCAGAAATGATTGAAGCTACTGACTGAATGAAAGGAGCTGGCATCTCACTCTCTTTGAATCTTCTTTATCATGCTAAGAGGAGCAGGAAAAAGCAAAAAATTTCAGAATTGCACCTTGCAATGCGGAGAAATTACTGTTTGTGCTTTTACAATATTCATTGATTTTTGCCATTGAAAAACATCATGTTATTCATATACCAGAAATGTTTGAAGCTACTGACTGAATGAAAGGAGCTGGCATCTAACTCTCTTTGAATCTTCTTTATCATGCTAAGAGGAGCAGGAAAAAGCAAAAAATTTCAGAATTGCACCTTGCAATGCGGAGAAATTACTGTTTGTGCATTTACAATATTCATTGATTTTTGCCATTGAAAAACGTCCAGAAATGATTGAAGCTACTGACTGAATGAAAGGAGCTGGCATCTCACTCTCTTTGAATCTTCTTTATCATGCTAAGAGGAGCAGGAAAAAGCAAAAAATTTCAGAATTGCACCTTGCAATGCGGAGAACTTACTGTTTGTGCATTTACAATATTCATTGATTTTTGCCATTGAAAAACGTCCAGAAATGATTGAAGCTACTGACTGAATGAAAGGAGCTGGCATCTCACTCTCTTTGAATCTTCTTTATCATGCTAAGAGGAGCAGGAAAAAGCAAAAAATTTCAGAATTGCAACTTGCAATGCGGAGAAATTACTGTTTGTGCATTTACAATATTCATTGATTTTTGCCATTGAAAAACATCATGTTATTCATATACCAGAAATGATTGAAGCTACTGACTGAATGAAAGGAGCTGGCATCTCACTCTCTTTGAATCTTCTTTATCATGCTAAGAGGAGCAGGAAAAAGCAAAAAATTTCAGAATTGCACCTTGCAATGCGGAGAAATTACTGTTTGTGCATTTACAATATTCATTGATTTTTGCCATTGAAAAACGTCCAGAAATGATTGAAGCTACTGACTGAATGAAAGGAGCTGGCATCTCACTCTCTTTGAATCTTCTTTATCATGCTAAGAGGAGCAGGAAAAAGCAAAAAATTTCAGAATTGCACCTTGCAATGCGGAGAAATTACTGTTTGTGCTTTTACAATATTCATTGATTTTTGCCATTGAAAAACATCATGTTATTCATATACAAGAAATGTTTGAAGCTACTGACTGAATGAAAGGAGCTGGCATCTCACTCTCTTTGAATCTTCTTTATCATGCTAAGAGGAGCAGGAAAAAGCAAAAAATTTCAGAATTGCACCTTGCAATGCGGAGAAATTACTGTTTGTGCATTTACAATATTCATTGATTTTTGCCATTGAAAAACGTCCAGAAATGATTGAAGCTACTGACTGAATGAAAGGAGCTGGCATCTCACTCTCTTTGAATCTTCTTTATCATGCTAAGAGGAGCAGGAAAAAGCAAAAAATTTCAGAATTGCACCTTGCAATGCGGAGAAATTACTGTTTGTGCATTTACAATATTCATTGATTTTTGCCATTGAAAAACGTCCAGAAATGATTGAAGCTACTGACTGAATGAAAGGAGCTGGCATCTCACTCTCTTTGAATCTTCTTTATCATGCTAAGAGGAGCAGGAAAAAGCAAAAAATTTCAGAATTGCACCTTGCAATGCGGAGAAATTACTGTTTGTGCATTTACAATATTCATTGATTTTTGCCATTGAAAAACATCATGTTATTCATATACCAGAAATGATTGAAGCTACTGACTGAATGAAAGGAGCTGGCATCTTACTCTCTTTGAATCTTCTTTGTCATGCTAAGAGGAGCAGGAAAAAGCAAAAAATTTCAGAATTGCACCTTGCAATGCGGAGAAATTACTGTTTGTGCATTTACAATATTCATTGATTTTTGCCATTGAAAAACGTCCAGAAATGATTGAAGCTACTGACTGAATGAAAGGAGCTGGCATCTCACTCTCTTTGAATCTTCTTTATCATGCTAAGAGGAGCAGGAAAAAGCAAAAAATTTCAGAATTGCACCTTGCAATGCGGAGAAATTACTGTTTGTGCATTTACAATATTCATTGATTTTTGCCATTGAAAAACGTCCAGAAATGATTGAAGCTACTGACTGAATGAAAGGAGCTGGCATCTCACTCTCTTTGAATCTTCTTTATCATGCTAAGAGGAGCAGGAAAAAGCAAAAAATTTCAGAATTGCACCTTGCAATGCGGAGAAATTACGGTTTGTGCATTTACAATATTCATTGATTTTTGCCATTGAAAAACGTCCAGAAATGATTGAAGCTACTGACTGAATGAAAGGAGCTGGCATCTCACTCTCTTTGAATCTTCTTTATCATGCTAAGAGGAGCAGGAAAAAGCAAAAAATTTTAGAATTGCTCCTTGCAATGCGGAGAAATTACTGTTTGTGCATTTACAATATTCATTGATTTTTGCCATTGAAAAACGTCCAGAAATGATTGAAGCTACTGACTGAATGAAAGGAGCTGGCATCTCACTCTCTTTGAATCTTCTTTATCATGCTAAGAGGAGCAGGAAAAAGCAAAAAATTTCAGAATTGCACCTTGCAATGCGGAGAAATTACTGTTTGTGCATTTACAATATTCATTGATTTTTGCCATTGAAAAACATCATGTTATTCATATACCAGAAATGTTTGAAGCTACTGACTGAATGAAAGGAGCTGGCATCTCACTCTCTTTGAATCTTCTTTATCATGCTAAGAGGAGCAGGAAAAAGCAAAAAATTTCAGAATTGCACCTTGCAATGTGGAGAAATTACTGTTTGTGCATTTACAATATTCATTGATTTTTGCCATTGAAAAACGTCCAGAAATGATTGAAGCTACTGACTGAATGAAAGGAGCTGGCATCTCACTCTCTTTGAATCTTCTTTATCATGCTAAGAGGAGCAGGAAAAAGCAAAAAATTTCAGAATTGCACCTTGCAATGCGGAGAAATTACTGTTTGTGCATTTACAATATTCATTGATTTTTGCCATTGAAAAACGTCCAGAAATGATTGAAGCTACTGACTGAATGAAAGGAGCTGGCATCTCACTCTCTTTGAATCTTCTTTATCATGCTAAGAGGAGCAGGAAAAATCAAAAAATTTCAGAATTGCACCTTGCAATGCGGAGAAATTACTGTTTGTGCATTTACAATATTCATTGATTTTTGCCATTGAAAAACATGTTATTCATATACCAGAAATGTTTGAAGCTACTGACTGAATGAAAGGAGCTGGCACCTCACTCTCTTTGAATCTTCTTTATCATGCTAAGAGGAGCGGGAAAAAGCAAAAAATTTCAGAATTGCACCTTGCAATGCGGAGAAATTACTGTTTGTGCATTTACAATATTCATTGATTTTTGCCATTGAAAAACATCCAGAAATGATTGAAGGTACTGACTGAATGAAAGGAGCTGGCATCTCACTCTCTTTGAATCTTCTTTATCATGCTAAGAGGAGCAGGAAAAAGCAAAAAATTTCAGAATTGCACCTTGCAATGCGGAGAAATTACTGTTTGTGCATTTACAATATTCATTGATTTTTGCCATTGAAAAACGTCCAGAAATGATTGAAGCTACTGACTGAATGAAAGGAGCTGGCATCTCACTCTCTTTGAATCTTCTTTATCATGCTAAGAGGAGCAGGAAAAAACAAAAAATTTCAGAATTGCACCTTGCAATGCGGAGAAATTACAGTTTGTGCATTTACAATATTCATTGATTTTTGCCATTGAAAAACATCCAGAAATGATTGAAGCTACTGACTGAATGAAAGGAGCTGGCATCTCACTCTCTTTGAATATTCTTTATCATGCTAAGAGGAGCAGGAAAAAGCAAAAAATTTCAGAATTGCACCTTGCAATGCGGAGAAATTACTGTTTGTGCATTTACAATATTCATTGATTTTTGCCATTGAAAAACATCATGTTATTCATATACCAGAAATGTTTGAAGCTACTGACTGAATGAAAGGAGCTGGCATCTCACTCTCTTTGAATCTTCTTTATCATGCTAAGAGGAGCAGGAAAAAGCAAAAAATTTCAGAATTGCACCTTGCAATGCGGAGAAATTACTGTTTGTGCATTTACAATATTCATTGATTTTTGCCATTGAAAAACATCATGTTATTCATATACCAGAAATGTTTGAAGCTACTGACTGAATGAAAGGAGCTGGCATCTCACTCTCTTTGAATCTTCTTTATCATGCTAAGAGGAGCAGGAAAAAGCAAAACATTTCAGAATTGCACCTTGCAATGTGGAGAAATTACTGTTTGTGCATTTACAATATTCATTGATTTTTACGATTGAAAAACATCCAGAAATGATTGAAGCTACTGACTGAATGAAAGTAGCTGGCATCTCACTCTCTTTGAATCTTCTTTATCATGCTAAGAGGAGCAGGAAAAAGCAAAAAATTTCAGAATTGCACCTTGCAATGCAGAGAAATTACTGTTTGTGCATTTACAATATTCATTGATTTTTGCCATTGAAAAACATCATGTTATTCATATACCAGAAATGTTTGAAGCTACTGACTGAATGAAAGGAGCTGGCATATCACTCTCTTTGAATCTTTATCATGCTAAGAGGAGCAGGAAAAAGCAAAAAATTTCAGAATTGCACCTTGCAATGTGGAGAAATTACTGTTTGTGCATTTACAATATTCATTGATTTTTACCATTGAAAAACATCCAGAAATGATTGAAGCTACTGACTGAATGAAAGTAGCTGGCATCTCACTCTCTTTGTATCTTCTTTATCATGCTAAGAGGAGCAGGAAAAAGCAAAAAATTTCAGACTTGCACCTTGCAATGCGGAGAAATTACTGTTTGTGCATTTACAATATTCATTGATTTTTGCCATTGAAAAACATCATGTTATTCATATACCAGAAATGTTTGAAGCTACTGACTGAATGAAAGGAGCTGGCATCTCACTCTCTTTGAATCTTCTTTATCATGCTAAGAGGAGCAGGAAAAAGCAAAAAATTTCAGAATTGCACCTTGCAATGCGGAGAAATTACTGTTTGTGCATTTACAATATTCATTGATTTTTGCCATTGAAAAACGTCCAGAAATGATTGAAGCTACTGACTGAATGAAAGGAGCTGGCATCTCACTCTCTTTGAATCTTGTTTATCATGCTAAGAGGAGCAGGAAAAAGCAAAAAATTTCAGAATTGCAACTTGCAATGCGGAGAAATTACTGTTTGTGCATTTACAATATTCATTGATTTTTGCCATTGAAAAACGTCCAGAAATGATTGAAGCTACTGACTGAATGAAAGGAGCTGGCATCTCACTCTCTTTGAATCTACTTTATCATGCTAAGAGGAGCAGGAAAAAGCAAAAAATTTCAGAATTGCACCTTGCAATGCGGAGAAATTACTGTTTGTGCATTTACAATATTCATTGATTTTTGCCATTGAAAAACATCATGTTATTCATATACCAGAAATGATTGAAGATACTGACTGAATGAAAGGAGCTGGCATCTCACTCTCTTTGAATCTTCTTTATCATGCTAAGAGGAGCAGGAAAAAGCAAAAAATTTCAGAATTGCACCTTGCAATGCGGAGAAATTACTGTTTGTGCATTTACAATATTCATTGATTTTTGCCATTGAAAAACGTCCAGAAATGATTGAAGCTACTGACTGAATGAAAGGAACTGGCATCTCACTCTCTTTGAATCTTCTTTATCATGCTAAGAGGAGCAGGAAAAAGCAAAAAATTTCAGAATTGCACCTTGCAATGCGGAGAAATTACTGTTTGTGCATTTACAAAATTCATTGATTTTTGCCATTGAAAAACATCATGTTATTCATATACCAGAAATGTTTGAAGCTACTGACTGAATGAAAGGAGCTGACATCTCACTCTCTTTGAATCTTCTTTATCATGCTAAGAGGAGCAGGAAAAAGCAAAAAATTTCAGAATTGCACCTTGCAATGCGGAGAAATTACTGTTTGTGCATTTACAATATTCATTGATTTTTGCCATTGAAAAACATCCAGAAATGATTGAAGCTACTGACTGAATGAAAGGAGCTGGCATCTCACTCTCTTTGAATCTTCTTTATCATGCTAAGAGGAGCAGGAAAAAGCAAAAAATTTCAGAATTGCACCTTGCAATGCGGAGAAATTACTGTTTGTGCATTTACAATATTCATTGATTTTTGCCATTGAAAAACATCATGTTATTCATATACTAGAAATGTTTGAAGCTACTGACTGAATGAAAGGAGCTGGCATCTCACTCTCTTTGAATCTTCTTTATCATGCTAAGAGGAGCAGGAAAAAGCAAAAAATTTCAGAATTGCACCTTGCAATGCGGAGAAATTACTGTTTGTGCATTTACAATATTCATTGATTTTTGCCATTGAAAAACATCATGTTATTCATATACCAGAAATGTTTGAAGCTACTGACTGAATGAAAGGAGCTGGCATCTCACTCTCTTTGAATCTTCTTTATCATGCTAAGAGGAGCAGGAAAAAGCAAAAAATTTCAGAATTGCACCTTGCAATGTGGAGAAATTACTGTTTGTGCATTTACAATATTCATTGATTTTTACCATTGAAAAAGGTCCAGAAATGATTGAAGCTACTGACTGAATGAAAGTAGCTGGCATCTCACTCTCTTTGAATCTTCTTTATCATGCTAAGAGGAGCAGGAAAAAGCAAAAAATTTCAGACTTGCACCTTGCAATGCGGAGAAATTACTGTTTGTGCATTTACAATATTCATTGATTTTTGCCATTGAAAAACATCATGTTATTCATATACCAGAAATGTTTGAAGCTACTGACTGAATGAAAGGAGCTGGCATCTCACTCTCTTTGAATCTTCTTTATCATGCTAAGAGGAGCAGGAAAAAGCAAAAAATTTCAGAATCGCACCTTGCAATGCGGAGAAATTACTGTTTGTGCATTTACAATTTTCATTGATTTTTGCCATTGAAAAACGTCCAGAAATGATTGAAGGTACTGACTGAATGAAAGGAGCTGGCATCTCACTCTCTTTGAATCTTCTTTATCATGCTAAGAGGAGCAGGAAAAAGCAAAAAATTTCAGAATTGCACCTTGCAATGCGGAGAAATTACTGTTTGTGCATTTACAATATTCATTGATTTTTGCCATTGAAAAACGTCCAGAAATGATTGAAGCTACTGACTGAATGAAAGGAGCTGGCATCTCACTCTCTTTGAATCTTCTTTATCATGCTAAGAGGAGCAGGAAAAAGCAAAAAATTTCAGAATTGCACCTTGCAATGCGGAGAAATTACAGTTTGTGCATTTACAATATTCATTGATTTTTGCCATTGAAAAACATCCAGAAATGATTGAAGCTACTGACTGAATGAAAGGAGCTGGCATCTCACTCTCTTTGAATCTTCTTTATCATGCTAAGAGGAGCAGGAAAAAGCAAAAAATTTCAGAATTGCACCTTGCAATGCGGAGAAATTACTGTTTGTGCATTTACAATATTCATTGATTTTTGCCATTGAAAAACATCATGTTATTCATATACCAGAAATGTTTGAAGCTACTGACTGAATGAAAGGAGCTGGCATCTCACTCTCTTTGAATCTTCTTTATCATGCTAAGAGGAGCAGGAAAAAGCAAAAAATTTCAGAATTGCACCTTGCAATGCGGAGAAATTACTGTTTGTGCATTTACAATATTCATTGATTTTTGCCATTGAAAAACATGTTATTCATATACCAGAAATGTTTGAAGCTACTGACTGAATGAAAGGAGCTGGCACCTCACTCTCTTTGAATCTTTATCATGCTAAGAGGAGCGAGAAAAAGCAAAAAATTTCAGAATTGCACCTTGCAATGCGGAGAAATTACTGTTTGTGCATTTACAATATTCATTGATTTTTGCCATTGAAAAACGTCCAGAAATGATTGAAGGTACTGACTGAATGAAAGGAGCTGGCATCTCACTCTCTTTGAATCTTCTTTATCATGCTAAGAGGAGCAGGAAAAAGCAAAAAATTTCAGAATTGCACCTTGCAATGCGGAGAAATTACTGTTTGTGCATTTACAATATTCATTGATTTTTGCCATTGAAAAACGTCCAGAAATGATTGAAGCTGCTGACTGAATGAAAGGAGCTGGCATCTCACTCTCTTTGAATCTTCTTTATTATGCTAAGAGGAGCAGGAAAAAGCAAAAAATTTCAGAATTGCACCTTGCAATGCGGAGAAATTACAGTTTGTGCATTTACAATATTCATTGATTTTTGCCATTGAAAAACATCCAGAAATGATTGAAGCTACTGACTGAATGAAAGGAGCTGGCATCTCACTCTCTTTGAATCTTCTTTATCATGCTAAGAGGAGCAGGAAAAAGCAAAAAATTTCAGAATTGCACCTTGCAATGCGGAGAAATTACTGTTTGTGCATTTACAATATTCATTGATTTTTGCCAATGAAAAACATCATGTTATTCATATACCAGAAATGTTTGAAGCTACTGACTGAATGAAAGGAGCTGGCATCTCACTCTCTTTGAATCTTCTTTATCATGCTAAGAGGAGCAGGAAAAAGCAAAAAATTTCAGAATTGCACCTTGCAATGTGGAGAAATTACTGTTTGTGCATTTACAATATTCATTGATTTTTACCATTGAAAAACGTCCAGAAATGATTGAAGCTACTGACTGAATGAAAGTAGCTGGCATCTCACTCTCTTTGAATCTTCTTTATCATGCTAAGAGGAGCAGGAAAAAGCAAAAAATTTCAGACTTGCACCTTGCAATGCGGAGAAATTACTGTTTGTGCATTTACAATATTCATTGATTTTTGCCATTGAAAAACATCATGTTATTCATATACCAGAAATGTTTGAAGCTACTGACTGAATGAAAGGAGCTGGCATCTCACTCTCTTTGAATCTTCTTTATCATGCTAAGAGGAGCAGGAAAAAGCAAAAAATTTCAGAATTGCACCTTGCAATGCGGAGAAATTACTGTTTGTGCATTTACAATATTCATTGATTTTTGCCATTGAAAAACGTCCAGAAATGATTGAAGCTACTGACTGAATGAAAGGAGCTGGCATCTCACTCTCTTTGAATCTTGTTTATCATGCTAAGAGGAGCAGGAAAAAGCAAAAAATTTCAGAATTGCACCTTGCAATGCGGAGAAATTACTGTTTGTGCATTTACAATATTCATTGATTTTTGCCATTGAAAAACATCCAGAAATGATTGAAGCTACTGACTGAATGAAAGGAGCTGGCATCTCACTCTCTTTGAATCTTCTTTATCATGCTAAGGGGAGCAGGAAAAAGCAAAAAAATTCAGAATTGCACCTTGCAATGCGGAGAAATTACTGTTTGTGCATTTACAAAATTCATTGATTTTTGCCATTGAAAAACATCATGTTATTCATATACCAGAAATGTTTGAAGCTACTGACTGAATGAAAGGAGCTGACATCTCACTCTCTTTGAATCTTCTTTATCATGCTAAGAGGAGCAGGAAAAAGCAAAAAATTTCAGAATTGCACCTTGCAATGCGGAGAAATTACTGTTTGTGCATTTACAATATTCATTGATTTTTGCCATTGAAAAACATCCAGAAATGATTGAAGCTACTGACTGAATGAAAGGAGCTGGCATCTCACTCTCTTTGAATCTTCTTTATCATGCTAAGAGGAGCAGGAAAAAGCAAAAAATTTCAGAATTGCACCTTGCAATGCGGAGAAATTACTGTTTGTGCATTTACAATATTCATTGATTTTTGCCATTGAAAAACATCATGTTATTCATATACCAGAAATGTTTGAAGCTACTGACTGAATGAAAGGAGCTGGCATCTCACTCTCTTTGAATCTTCTTTATCATGCTAAGAGGAGCAGGAAAAAGCAAAAAATTTCAGAATTGCACCTTGCAATGCGGAGAAATTACTGTTTGTGCATTTACAATATTCATTGATTTTTGCCATTGAAAAACATCATGTTATTCATATACCAGAAATGTTTGAAGCTACTGACTGAATGAAAGGAGCTGGCATCTCACTCTCTTTGAATCTTCTTTATCATGCTAAGAGGAGCAGGAAAAAGCAAAAAATTTCAGAATTGCACCTTGCAATGTGGAGAAATTACTGTTTGTGCATTTACAATATTCATTGATTTTTACCATTGAAAAAGGTCCAGAAATGATTGAAGCTACTGACTGAATGAAAGTAGCTGGCATCTCACTCTCTTTGAATCTTCTTTATCATGCTAAGAGGAGCAGGAAAAAGCAAAAAATTTCAGACTTGCACCTTGCAATGCGGAGAAATTACTGTTTGTGCATTTACAATATTCATTGATCTTTGCCATTGAAAAACATCATGTTATTCATATACCAGAAATGTTTGAAGCTACTGACTGAATGAAAGGAGCTGGCATCTCACTCTCTTTGAATCTTCTTTATCATGCTAAGAGGAGCAGGAAAAAGCAAAAAATTTCAGAATCGCACCTTGCAATGCGGAGAAATTACTGTTTGTGCATTTACAATTTTCATTGATTTTTGCCATTGAAAAACGTCCAGAAATGATTGAAGGTACTGACTGAATGAAAGGAGCTGGCATCTCACTCTCTTTGAATCTTCTTTATCATGCTAAGAGGAGCAGGAAAAAGCAAAAAATTTCAGAATTGCACCTTGCAATGCGGAGAAATTACTGTTTGTGCATTTACAATATTCATTGATTTTTGCCATTGAAAAACGTCCAGAAATGATTGAAGCTACTGACTGAATGAAAGGAGCTGGCATCTCACTCTCTTTGAATCTTCTTTATCATGCTAAGAGGAGCAGGAAAAAGCAAAAAATTTCAGAATTGCACCTTGCAATGCGGAGAAATTACAGTTTGTGCATTTACAATATTCATTGATTTTTGCCATTGAAAAACATCCAGAAATGATTGAAGCTACTGACTGAATGAAAGGAGCTGGCATCTCACTCTCTTTGAATCTTCTTTATCATGCTAAGAGGAGCAGGAAAAAGCAAAAAATTTCAGAATTGCACCTTGCAATGCGGAGAAATTACTGTTTGTGCATTTACAATATTCATTGATTTTTGCCATTGAAAAACATCATGTTATTCATATACCAGAAATGTTTGAAGCTACTGACTGAATGAAAGGAGCTGGCATCTCACTCTCTTTGAATCTTCTTTATCATGCTAAGAGGAGCAGGAAAAAGCAAAAAATTTCAGAATTGCACCTTGCAATGCGGAGAAATTACTGTTTGTGCATTTACAATATTCATTGATTTTTGCCATTGAAAAACATCATGTTATTCATATACCAGAAATGTTTGAAGCTACTGACTGAATGAAAGGAGCTGGCACCTCACTCTCTTTGAATCTTTATCATGCTAAGAGGAGCGGGAAAAAGCAAAAAATTTCAGAATTGCACCTTGCAATGCGGAGAAATTACTGTTTGTGCATTTACAATATTCATTGATTTTTGCCATTGAAAAACGTCCAGAAATGATTGAAGGTACTGACTGAATGAAAGGAGCTGGCATCTCACTCTCTTTGAATCTTCTTTATCATGCTAAGAGGAGCAGGAAAAAGCAAAAAATTTCAGAATTGCACCTTGCAATGCGGAGAAATTACTGTTTGTGCATTTACAATATTCATTGATTTTTGCCATTGAAAAACGTCCAGAAATGATTGAAGCTACTGACTGAATGAAAGGAGCTGGCATCTCACTCTCTTTGAATCTTCTTTATCATGCTAAGAGGAGCAGGAAAAAGCAAAAAATTTCAGAATTGCACCTTGCAATGCGGAGAAATTACTGTTTGTGCATTTACAATATTCATTGATTTTTGCCATTGAAAAACGTCCAGAAATGATTGAAGCTACTGACTGAATGAAAGGAGCTGGCATCTCACTCTCTTTGAATCTTGTTTATCATGCTAAGAGGAGCAGGAAAAAGCAAAAAATTTCAGAATTGCACCTTGCAATGCGGAGAAATTACTGTTTGTGCATTTACAATATTCATTGATTTTTGCCATTGAAAAACATCCAGAAATGATTGAAGCTACTGACTGAATGAAAGGAGCTGGCATCTCACTCTCTTTGAATCTTCTTTATCATGCTAAGAGGAGCAGGAAAAAGCAAAAAATTTCAGAATTGCACCTTGCAATGCGGAGAAATTACTGTTTGTGCATTTACAATATTCATTGATTTTTGCCATTGAAAAACATCATGTTATTCATATACCAGAAATGTTTGAAGCTACTGACTGAATGAAAGGAGCTGGCATCTCACTCTCTTTGAATCTTCTTTATCATGCTAAGAGGAGCAGGAAAAAGCAAAAAATTTCAGAATTGCACCTTGCAATGTGGAGAAATTACTGTTTGTGCATTTACAATATTCATTGATTTTTACCATTAAAAAACGTCCAGAAATGATTGAAGCTACTGACTGAATGGAAGTAGCTGGCATCTCACTCTCTTTGAATCTTCTTTATCATGCTAAGAGGAGCAGGAAAAAGCAAAAAATTTCAGACTTGCACCTTGCAATGCGGAGAAATTACTGTTTGTGCATTTACAATATTCATTGATTTTTGCCATTGAAAAACATCATGTTATTCATATACCAGAAATGTTTGAAGCTACTGACTGAATGAAAGGAGCTGGCATCTCACTCTCTTTGAATCTTCTTTATCATGCTAAGAGGAGCAGGAAAAAGCAAAAAATTTCAGAATTGCACCTTGCAATGCGGAGAAATTACTGTTTGTGCATTTACAATATTCATTGATTTTTGCCATTGAAAAACGTCCAGAAATGATTGAAGCTACTGACTGAATGAAAGGAGCTGGCATCTCACTCTCTTTGAATCTTGTTTATCATGCTAAGAGGAGCAGGAAAAAGCAAAAAATTTCAGAATTGCACCTTGCAATGCGGAGAAATTACTGTTTGTGCATTTACAATATTCATTGATTTTTGCCATTGAAAAACATCCAGAAATGATTGAAGCTACTGACTGAATGAAAGGAGCTGGCATCTCACTCTCTTTGAATCTTCTTTATCATGCTAAGAGGAGCAGGAAAAAGCAAAAAAATTCAGAATTGCACCTTGCAATGCGGAGAAATTACTGTTTGTGCATTTACAAAATTCATTGATTTTTGCCATTGAAAAACATCATGTTATTCATATACCAGAAATGTTTGAAGCTACTGACTGAATGAAAGGAGCTGACATCTCACTCTCTTTGAATCTTCTTTATCATGCTAAGAGGAGCAGGAAAAAGCAAAAAATTTCAGAATTGCACCTTGCAATGCGGAGAAATTACTGTTTGTGCATTTACAATATTCATTGATTTTTGCCATTGAAAAACATCCAGAAATGATTGAAGCTACTGACTGAATGAAAGGAGCTGGCATCTCACTCTCTTTGAATCTTCTTTACCATGCTAAGAGGAGCAGGAAAAAGCAAAAAATTTCAGAATTGCACCTTGCAATGCGGAGAAATTACTGTTTGTGCATTTACAATATTCATTGATTTTTGCCATTGAAAAACATCATGTTATTCATATACCAGAAATGTTTGAAGCTACTGACTGAATGAAAGGAGCTGGCATCTCACTCTCTTTGAATCTTCTTTATCATGCTAAGAGGAGCAGGAAAAAGCAAAAAATTTCAGAATTGCACCTTGCAATGCGGAGAAATTACTGTTTGTGCATTTACAATATTCATTGATTTTTGCCATTGAAAAACATCATGTTATTCATATACCAGAAATGTTTGAAGCTACTGACTGAATGAAAGGAGCTGGCATCTCACTCTCTTTGAATCTTCTTTATCATGCTAAGAGGAGCAGGAAAAAGCAAAAAATTTCAGAATTGCACCTTGCAATGTGGAGAAATTACTGTTTGTGCATTTACAATATTCATTGATTTTTGCCATTGAAAAACATCCAGAAATGATTGAAGCTACTGACTGAATGAAAGGAGCTGGCATCTCACTCTCTTTGAATCTTCTTTATCATGCTAAGAGGAGCAGGAAAAAGCAAAAAATTTCAGAATTGCACCTTGCAATGCGGAGAAATTACTGTTTGTGCATTTACAATATTCATTGATTTTTGCCATTGAAAAACATCATGTTATTCATATACCAGAAATGTTTGAAGCTACTGACTGAATGAAAGGAGCTGGCATCTCACTCTCTTTGAATCTTCTTTATCATGCTAAGAGGAGCAGGAAAAAGCAAAAAATTTCAGAATTGCACCTTGCAATGCGGAGAAATTACTGTTTGTGCATTTACAATATTCATTGATTTTTGCCATTGAAAAACATCCAGAAATGATTGAAGCTACTGACTGAATGAAAGGAGCTGGCATCTCACTCTCTTTGAATCTTCTTTATCATGCTAAGAGGAGCAGGAAAAAGCAAAAAATTTCAGAATTGCACCTTGCAATGCGGAGAAATTACTGTTTGTGCATTTACAATATTCATTGATTTTTGCCATTGAAAAACATCATGTTATTCATATACCAGAAATGTTTGAAGCTACTGACTGAATGAAAGGAGCTGGCATCTCACTCTCTTTGAATCTTCTTTATCATGCTAAGAGGAGCAGGAAAAAGCAAAAAATTTCAGAATTGCACCTTGCAATGCGGAGAAATTACTGTTTGTGCATTTACAATATTCATTGATTTTTGCCATTGAAAAACATCATGTTATTCATATACCAGAAATGTTTGAAGCTACTGACTGAATGAAAGGAGCTGGCACCTCACTCTCTTTGAATCTTTATCATGCTAAGAGGAGCGGGAAAAAGCAAAAAATTTCAGAATTGCACCTTGCAATGCGGAGAAATTACTGTTTGTGCATTTACAATATTCATTGATTTTTGCCATTGAAAAACGTCCAGAAATGATTGAAGGTACTGACTGAATGAAAGGAGCTGGCATCTCACTCTCTTTGAATCTTCTTTATCATGCTAAGAGGAGCAGGAAAAAGCAAAAAATTTCAGAATTGCACCTTGCAATGCGGAGAAATTACTGTTTGTGCATTTACAATATTCATTGATTTTTGCCATTGAAAAACGTCCAGAAATGATTGAAGCTACTGACTGAATGAAAGGAGCTGGCATCTCACTCTCTTTGAATCTTCTTTATTATGCTAAGAGGAGCAGGAAAAAGCAAAAAATTTCAGAATTGCACCTTGCAATGCGGAGAAATTACAGTTTGTGCATTTACAATATTCATTGATTTTTGCCATTGAAAAACATCCAGAAATGATTGAAGCTACTGACTGAATGAAAGGAGCTGGCATCTCACTCTCTTTGAATCTTCTTTATCATGCTAAGAGGAGCAGGAAAAAGCAAAAAATTTCAGAATTGCACCTTGCAATGCGGAGAAATTACTGTTTGTGCATTTACAATATTCATTGATTTTTGCCATTGAAAAACATCATGTTATTCATATACCAGAAATGTTTGAAGCTACTGACTGAATGAAAGGAGCTGGCATCTCACTCTCTTTGAATCTTCTTTATCATGCTAAGAGGAGCAGGAAAAAGCAAAAAATTTCAGAATTGCACCTTGCAATGTGGAGAAATTACTGTTTGTGCATTTACAATATTCATTGATTTTTACCATTGAAAAACGTCCAGAAATGATTGAAGCTACTGACTGAATGAAAGTAGCTGGCATCTCACTCTCTTTGAATCTTCTTTATCATGCTAAGAGGAGCAGGAAAAAGCAAAAAATTTCAGACTTGCACCTTGCAATGCGGAGAAGTTACTGTTTGTGCATTTACAATATTCATTGATTTTTGCCATTGAAAAACATCATGTTATTCATATACCAGAAATGTTTGAAGCTACTGACTGAATGAAAGGAGCTGGCATCTCACTCTCTTTGAATCTTCTTTATCATGCTAAGAGGAGCAGGAAAAAGCAAAAAATTTCAGAATTGCACCTTGCAATGCGGAGAAATTACTGTTTGTGCATTTACAATATTCATTGATTTTTGCCATTGAAAAACGTCCAGAAATGATTGAAGCTACTGACTGAATGAAAGGTGCTGGCATCTCACTCTCTTTGAATCTTGTTTATCATGCTAAGAGGAGCAGGAAAAAGCAAAAAATTTCAGAATTGCACCTTGCAATGCGGAGAAATTACTGTTTGTGCATTTACAATATTCATTGATTTTTGCCATTGAAAAACATCCAGAAATGATTGAAGCTACTGACTGAATGAAAGGAGCTGGCATCTCACTCTCTTTGAATCTTCTTTATCATGCTAAGAGGAGCAGGAAAAAGCAAAAAATTTCAGAATTGCATCTTGCAATGCGGAGAAATTACTGTTTGTGCATTTACAATATTCATTGATTTTTGCCATTGAAAAACATCATGTTATTCATATACCAGAAATGTTTGAAGCTACTGACTGAATGAAAGGAGCTGGCATCTCACTCTCTTTGAATCTTCTTTATCATGCTAAGAGGAGCAGGAAAAAGCAAAAAATTTCAGAATTGCACCTTGCAATGCGGAGAAATTACTGTTTGTGCATTTACAATATTCATTGATTTTTGCCATTGAAAAACGTCCAGAAATGATTGAAGCTACTGACTGAATGAAAGGAGCTGGCATCTCACTCTCTTTGAATCTTGTTTATCATGCTAAGAGGAGCAGGAAAAAGCAAAAAATTTCAGAATTGCACCTTGCAATGCGGAGAAATTACTGTTTGTGCATTTACAATATTCATTGATTTTTGCCATTGAAAAACATCCAGAAATGATTGAAGCTACTGACTGAATGAAAGGAGCTGGCATCTCACTCTCTTTGAATCTTCTTTATCATGCTAAGAGGAGCAGGAAAAAGCAAAAAATTTCAGAATTGCACCTTGCAATGCGGAGAAATTACTGTTTGTGCATTTACAATATTCATTGATTTTTGCCATTGAAAAACATCATGTTATTCATATACCAGAAATGTTTGAAGCTACTGACTGAATGAAAGGAGCTGGCATCTCACTCTCTTTGAATCTTCTTTATCATGCTAAGAGGAGCAGGAAAAAGCAAAAAATTTCAGAATTGCACCTTGCAATGTGGAGAAATTACTGTTTGTGCATTTACAATATTCATTGATTTTTACCATTGAAAAACGTCCAGAAATGATTGAAGCTACTGACTGAATGAAAGTAGCTGGCATCTCACTCTCTTTGAATCTTCTTTATCATGCTAAGAGGAGCAGGAAAAAGCAAAAAATTTCAGAATTGCACCTTGCAATGCGGAGAAATTACTGTTTGTGCATTTACAATATTCATTGATTTTTGCCATTGAAAAACATCATGTTATTCATATACCAGAAATGTTTGAAGCTACTGACTGAATGAAAGGAGCTGGCATCTCACTCTCTTTGAATCTTCTTTATCATGCTAAGAGGAGCAGGAAAAAGCAAAAAATTTCAGAATTGCACCTTGCAATGTGGAGAAATTACTGTTTGTGCATTTACAATATTCATTGATTTTTACCATTGAAAAACGTCCAGAAATGATTGAAGCTACTGACTGAATGAAAGTAGCTGGCATCTCACTCTCTTTGAATCTTCTTTATCATGCTAAGAGGAGCAGGAAAAAGCAAAAAATTTCAGACTTGCACCTTGCAATGCGGAGAAATTACTGTTTGTGCATTTACAATCTTCATTGATTTTTGCCATTGAAAAACATCATGTTATTCATATACCAGAAATGTTTGAAGCTACTGACTGAATGAAAGGAGCTGGCATCTCACTCTCTTTGAATCTTCTTTATCATGCTAAGAGGAGCAGGAAAAAGCAAAAAATTTCAGAATTGCACCTTGCAATGCGGAGAAATTACTGTTTGTGCATTTACAATATTCATTGATTTTTGCCATTGAAAAACGTCCAGAAATGATTGAAGCTACTGACTGAATGAAAGGAGCTGGCATCTCACTCTCTTTGAATCTTGTTTATCATGCTAAGAGGAGCAGGAAAAAGCAAAAAATTTCAGAATTGCACCTTGCAATGCGGAGAAATTACTGTTTGTGCATTTACAATATTCATTGATTTTTGCCATTGAAAAACATCCAGAAATGATTGAAGCTACTGACTGAATGAAAGGAGCTGGCATCTCACTCTCTTTGAATCTTCTTTATCATGCTAAGAGGAGCAGGAAAAAGCAAAAAATTTCAGAATTGCACCTTGCAATGCGGAGAAATTACTGTTTGTGCATTTACAATATTCATTGATTTTTGCCATTGAAAAACATCATGTTATTCATATACCAGAAATGTTTGAAGCTACTGACTGAATGAAAGGAGCTGGCATCTCACTCTCTTTGAATCTTCTTTATCATGCTAAGAGGAGCAGGAAAAAGCAAAAAATTTCAGAATTGCACCTTGCAATGTGGAGAAATTACTGTTTGTGCATTTACAATATTCATTGATTTTTACCATTGAAAAACGTCCAGAAATGATTGAAGCTACTGACTGAATGAAAGTAGCTGGCATCTCACTCTCTTTGAATCTTCTTTATCATGCTAAGAGGAGCAGGAAAAAGCAAAAAATTTCAGACTTGCACCTTGCAATGCGGAGAAATTACTGTTTGTGCATTTACAATATTCATTGATTTTTGCCATTGAAAAACATCATGTTATTCATATACCAGAAATGTTTGAAGCTACTGACTGAATGAAAGGAGCTGGCATCTCACTCTCTTTGAATCTTCTTTATCATGCTAAGAGGAGCAGGAAAAAGCAAAAAATTTCAGAATTGCACCTTGCAATGCGGAGAAATTACTGTTTGTGCATTTACAATATTCATTGATTTTTGCCATTGAAAAACGTCCAGAAATGATTGAAGCTACTGACTGAATGAAAGGAGCTGGCATCTCACTCTCTTTGAATCTTGTTTATCATGCTAAGAGGAGCAGGAGAAAGCAAAAAATTTCAGAATTGCACCTTGCAATGCGGAGAAATTACTGTTTGTGCATTTACAATATTCATTGATTTTTGCCATTGAAAAACATCCAGAAATGATTGAAGCTACTGACTGAATGAAAGGAGCTGGCATCTCACTCTCTTTGAATCTTCTTTATCATGCTAAGAGGAGCAGGAAAAAGCAAAAAATTTCAGAATTGCACCTTGCAATGCGGAGAAATTACTGTTTGTGCATTTACAAAATTCATTGATTTTTGCCATTGAAAAACATCATGTTATTCATATACCAGAAATGTTTGAAGCTACTGACTGAATGAAAGGAGCTGACATCTCACTCTCTTTGAATCTTCTTTATCATGCTAAGAGGAGCAGGAAAAAGCAAAAAATTTCAGAATTGCACCTTGCAATGCGGAGAAATTACTGTTTGTGCATTTACAATATTCATTGATTTTTGCCATTGAAAAACATCCAGAAATGATTGAAGCTACTGACTGAATGAAAGGAGCTGGCATCTCACTCTCTTTGAATCTTCTTTATCATGCTAAGAGGAGCAGGAAAAAGCAAAAAATTTCAGAATTGCACCTTGCAATGCGGAGAAATTACTGTTTGTGCATTTACAATATTCATTGATTTTTGCCATTGAAAAACATCATGTTATTCATATACCAGAAATGTTTGAAGCTACTGACTGAATGAAAGGAGCTGGCATCTCACTCTCTTTGAATCTTCTTTATCATGCTAAGAGGAGCAGGAAAAAGCAAAAAATTTCAGAATTGCACCTTGCAATGCGGAGAAATTACTGTTTGTGCATTTACAATATTCATTGATTTTTGCCATTGAAAAACATCATGTTATTCATATACCAGAAATGTTTGAAGCTACTGACTGAATGAAAGGAGCTGGCATCTCACTCTCTTTGAATCTTCTTTATCATGCTAAGAGGAGCAGGAAAAAGCAAAAAATTTCAGAATTGCACCTTGCAATGTGGAGAAATTACTGTTTGTGCATTTACAATATTCATTGATTTTTACCATTGAAAAAGGTCCAGAAATGATTGAAGCTACTGACTGAATGAAAGTAGCTGGCATCTCACTCTCTTTGAATCTTCTTTATCATGCTAAGAGGAGCAGGAAAAAGCAAAAAATTTCAGACTTGCACCTTGCAATGCGGAGAAATTACTGTTTGTGCATTTACAATATTCATTGATTTTTGCCATTGAAAAACATCATGTTATTCATATACCAGAAATGTTTGAAGCTACTGACTGAATGAAAGGAGCTGGCATCTCACTCTCTTTGAATCTTCTTTATCATGCTAAGAGGAGCAGGAAAAAGCAAAAAATTTCAGAATCGCACCTTGCAATGCGGAGAAATTACTGTTTGTGCATTTACAATTTTCATTGATTTTTGCCATTGAAAAACGTCCAGAAATGATTGAAGGTACTGACTGAATGAAAGGAGCTGGCATCTCACTCTCTTTGAATCTTCTTTATCATGCTAAGAGGAGCAGGAAAAAGCAAAAAATTTCAGAATTGCACCTTGCAATGCGGAGAAATTACTGTTTGTGCATTTACAATATTCATTGATTTTTGCCATTGAAAAACGTCCAGAAATGATTGAAGCTACTGACTGAATGAAAGGAGCTGGCATCTCACTCTCTTTGAATCTTCTTTATCATGCTAAGAGGAGCAGGAAAAAGCAAAAAATTTCAGAATTGCACCTTGCAATGCGGAGAAATTACAGTTTGTGCATTTACAATATTCATTGATTTTTGCCATTGAAAAACATCCAGAAATGATTGAAGCTACTGACTGAATGAAAGGAGCTGGCATCTCACTCTCTTTGAATCTTCTTTATCATGCTAAGAGGAGCAGGAAAAAGCAAAAAATTTCAGAATTGCACCTTGCAATGCGGAGAAATTACTGTTTGTGCATTTACAATATTCATTGATTTTTGCCATTGAAAAACATCATGTTATTCATATACCAGAAATGTTTGAAGCTACTGACTGAATGAAAGGAGCTGGCATCTCACTCTCTTTGAATCTTCTTTATCATGCTAAGAGGAGCAGGAAAAAGCAAAAAATTTCAGAATTGCACCTTGCAATGCGGAGAAATTACTGTTTGTGCATTTACAATATTCATTGATTTTTGCCATTGAAAAACATGTTATTCATATACCAGAAATGTTTGAAGCTACTGACTGAATGAAAGGAGCTGGCACCTCACTCTCTTTGAATCTTTATCATGCTAAGAGGAGCGGGAAAAAGCAAAAAATTTCAGAATTGCACCTTGCAATGCGGAGAAATTACTGTTTGTGCATTTACAATATTCATTGATTTTTGCCATTGAAAAACGTCCAGAAATGATTGAAGGTACTGACTGAATGAAAGGAGCTGGCATCTCACTCTCTTTGAATCTTCTTTATCATGCTAAGAGGAGCAGGAAAAAGCAAAAAATTTCAGAATTGCACCTTGCAATGCGGAGAAATTACTGTTTGTGCATTTACAATATTCATTGATTTTTGCCATTGAAAAACGTCCAGAAATGATTGAAGCTACTGACTGAATGAAAGGAGCTGGCATCTCACTCTCTTTGAATCTTCTTTATTATGCTAAGAGGAGCAGGAAAAAGCAAAAAATTTCAGAATTGCACCTTGCAATGCGGAGAAATTACAGTTTGTGCATTTACAATATTCATTGATTTTTGCCATTGAAAAACATCCAGAAATGATTGAAGCTACTGACTGAATGAAAGGAGCTGGCATCTCACTCTCTTTGAATCTTCTTTATCATGCTAAGAGGAGCAGGAAAAAGCAAAAAATTTCAGAATTGCACCTTGCAATGCGGAGAAATTACTGTTTGTGCATTTACAATATTCATTGATTTTTGCCATTGAAAAACATCATGTTATTCATATACCAGAAATGTTTGAAGCTACTGACTGAATGAAAGGAGCTGGCATCTCACTCTCTTTGAATCTTCTTTATCATGCTAAGAGGAGCAGGAAAAAGCAAAAAATTTCAGAATTGCACCTTGCAATGTGGAGAAATTACTGTCTGTGCATTTACAATATTCATTGATTTTTACCATTGAAAAACATCCAGAAATGATTGAAGCTACTGACTGAATGAAAGTAGCTGGCATCTCACTCTCTTTGAATCTTCTTTATCATGCTAAGAGGAGCAGGAAAAAGCAAAAAATTTCAGACTTGCACCTTGCAATGCGGAGAAATTACTGTTTGTGCATTTACAATATTCATTGATTTTTGCCATTGAAAAACATCATGTTATTCATATACCAGAAATGTTTGAAGCTACTGACTTAATGAAAGGAGCTGGCATCTCACTCTCTTTGAATCTTCTTTATCATGCTAAGAGGAGCAGGAAAAAGCAAAAAATTTCAGAATTGCACCTTGCAATGCGGAGAAATTACTGTTTGTGCATTTACAATATTCATTGATTTTTGCCATTGAAAAACGTCCAGAAATGATTGAAGCTACTGACTGAATGAAAGGAGCTGGCATCTCACTCTCTTTGAATCTTGTTTATCATGCTAAGAGGAGCAGGAAAAAGCAAAAAATTTCAGAATTGCACCTTGCAATGCGGAGAAATTACTGTTTGTGCATTTACAATATTCATTGATTTTTGCCATTGAAAAACATCCAGAAATGATTGAAGCTACTGACTGAATGAAAGGAGCTGGCATCTCACTCTCTTTGAATCTTCTTTATCATGCTAAGAGGAGCAGGAAAAAGCAAAAAATTTCAGAATTGCACCTTGCAATGCGGAGAAATTACTGTTTGTGCATTTACAATATTCATTGATTTTTGCCATTGAAAAACATCATGTTATTCATATACCAGAAATGTTTGAAGCTACTGACTGAATGAAAGGAGCTGGCATCTCACTCTCTTTGAATCTTCTTTATCATGCTAAGAGGAGCAGGAAAAAGCAAAAAATTTCATAATTGCACCTTGCAATGCGGAGAAATTACTGTTTGTGCATTTACAATATTCATTGATTTTTGCCATTGAAAAACGTCCAGAAATGATTGAAGCTACTGACTGAATGAAAGGAGCTGGCATCTCACTCTCTTTGAATCATGTTTATCATGCTAAGAGGAGCAGGAAAAAGCAAAAAATTTCAGAATTGCACCTTGCAATGCGGAGAAATTACTGTTTGTGCATTTACAATATTCATTGATTTTTGCCATTGAAAAACGTCCAGAAATTATTGAAGCTACTGACTGAATGAAAGGAGCTGGCATCTCACTCTCTTTGAATCTTCTTTATCATGCTAAGAGGAGCAGGAAAAAGCAAAAAATTTCAGAATTGCACCTTGCAATGCGGAGAAATTACTGTTTGTGCATTTACAATATTCATTGATTTTTACCATTGAAAAACGTCCAGAAATGATTGAAGCTACTGACTGAATGAAAGTAGCTGGCATCTCACTCTCTTTGAATCTTCTTTATCATGCTAAGAGGAGCAGGAAAAAGCAAAAAATTTCAGACTTGCACCTTGCAATGCGGAGAAATTACTGTTTGTGCATTTACAATATTCATTGATTTTTGCCATTGAAAAACATCATGTTATTCATATACCAGAAATGTTTGAAGCTACTGACTGAATGAAAGGAGCTGGCATCTCACTCTCTTTGAATCTTCTTTATCATGCTAAGAGGAGCAGGAAAAAGCAAAAAATTTCAGAATTGCACCTTGCAATGCGGAGAAATTACTGTTTGTGCATTTACAATATTCATTGATTTTTGCCATTGAAAAACGTCCAGAAATGATTGAAGCTACTGACTGAATGAAAGGAGCTGGCATCTCACTCTCTTTGAATCTTGTTTATCATGCTAAGAGGAGCAGGAAAAAGCAAAAAATTTCAGAATTGCACCTTGCAATGCGGAGAAATTACTGTTTGTGCATTTACAATATTCATTGATTTTTGCCATTGAAAAACATCCAGAAATGATTGAAGCTACTGACTGAATGAAAGGAGCTGGCATCTCACTCTCTTTGAATCTTCTTTATCATGCTAAGAGGAGCAGGAAAAAGCAAAAAATTTCAGAATTGCACCTTGCAATGCGGAGAAATTACTGTTTGTGCATTTACAATATTCATTGATTTTTGCCATTGAAAAACATCATGTTATTCATATACCAGAAATGTTTGAAGCTACTGACTGAATGAAAGGAGCTGGCATCTCACTCTCTTTGAATCTTCTTTATCATGCTAAGAGGAGCAGGAAAAAGCAAAAAATTTCATAATTGCACCTTGCAATGCGGAGAAATTACTGTTTGTGCATTTACAATATTCATTGATTTTTGCCATTGAAAAACGTCCAGAAATGATTGAAGCTACTGACTGAATGAAAGGAGCTGGCATCTCACTCTCTTTGAATCATGTTTATCATGCTAAGAGGAGCAGGAAAAAGCAAAAAATTTCAGAATTGCACCTTGCAATGCGGAGAAATTACTGTTTGTGCATTTACAATATTCATTGATTTTTGCCATTGAAAAACGTCCAGAAATTATTGAAGCTACTGACTGAATGAAAGGAGCTGGCATCTCACTCTCTTTGAATCTTCTTTATCATGCTAAGAGGAGCAGGAAAAAGCAAAAAATTTCAGAATTGCACCTTGCAATGCGGAGAAATTACTGTTTGTGCATTTACAATATTCATTGATTTTTGCCATTGAAAAACATCATGTTATTCATATACCAGAAATGATTGAAGCTACTGACTGAATGAAAGGAGCTGGCATCTCACTCTCTTTGAATCTTCTTTATCATGCTAAGAGGAGCAGGAAAAAGTAAAAAATTTCAGAATTGCACTATGCAATGCGGAGAAATTACTGTTTGTGCATTTATAATATTCAATGATTTTTGCCATTGAAAAACGTCCAGAAATGATTGAAGCTACTGACTGAACGAAAGGAGCTGGCATCTCACTCTCTTTGAATCTTCTTTATCATGCTAAGAGGAGCAGGAAAAAGCAAAAAATTTCAGAATTGCACCTTGCAATGCGGAGAAATTACTGTTTGTGCATTTACAATATTCATTGATTTTTGCCATTGAAAAACATCATGTTATTCATATACCAGAAATGTTTGAAGCTACTGACTGAATGAAAGGAGCTGGCATCTCACTCTCTTTGAATCTTCTTTATCATGCTAAGAGGAGCAGGAAAAAGCAAAAAATTTCAGAATTGCAACTTGCAATGCGGAGAAATTACTGTTTGTGCATTTACAATATTCATTGATTTTTGCCATTGAAAAACGTCCAGAAATGATTGAAGCTACTGACTGAATGAAAGGAGCTGGCATCTCACTCTCTTTGAATCTTCTTTATCATGCTAAGAGGAGCAGGTAAAAGCAAAAAATTTCAGAATTGCACCTTGCAATGCGGAGAAATTACTGTTTGTGCATTTACAATATTCATTGATTTTTGCCATTGAAAAACGTCCAGAAATGTTTGAAGCTACTGACTGAATGAAAGGAGCTGGCATCTCACTCTCTTTGAATCTTGTTTATCATGCTAAGAGGAGCAGGAAAAAGCAAAAAATTTCAGAATTGCACCTTGCAATGCGGAGAAATTACTGTTTGTGCATTTGCAATATTCATTGATTTTTGCCATTGAAAAACGTCCAGAAATGATTGAAGCTACTGACTGAATGAAAGGAGCTGGCATCTCACTCTCTTTGAATCTTCTTTATCATGCTAAGAGGAGCAGGAAAAAGCAAAAAATTTCAGAATTGCACCTTGCAATGCGGAGAAATTACTGTTTGTGCATTTACAATATTCATTGATTTTTGCCATTGAAAAACATCATGTTATTCATATACCAGAAATGATTGAAGCTACTGACTGAATGAAAGGAGCTGGCATCTCACTCTCTTTGAATCTTCTTTATCATGCTAAGAGGAGCAGGAAAAAGCAAAAAATTTCAGAATTGCACCTTGCAATGCGGAGAAATTACTGTTTGTGCATTTACAATATTCATTGATTTTTGCCATTGAAAAACATCATGTTATTCATATACCAGAAATGTTTGAAGCTACTGACTGAATGAAAGGAGCTGGCATCTCACTCTCTTTGAATCTTCTTTATCATGCTAAGAGGAGCAGTAAAAAGCAAAAAATTTCACAATTGCACCTTGCAATGCGGAGAAATTACTGTTTGTGCATTTACAATATTCATTGATTTTTACCATTGAAAAACGTCCAGAAATGATTGAGGCTACTGACTGAACGAAAGGAGCTGGCATCTCACTCTCTTTGAATCTTCTTTAACATGCTAAGAGGAGCAGGAAAAAGCAAAAAATTTCAGAATTGCACCTTGCAATGCGGAGAAATTACTGTTTGTGCATTTACAATATTCATTGATTTTTGCCATTGAAAAACATCATGTTATTCATATACCAGAAATGTTTGAAGCTACTGACTGAATGAAAGGAGCTGGCATCTCACTCTCTTTGAATCTTCTTTATCATGCTAAGAGGAGCAGGAAAAAACAAAAAATTTCAGAATTGCACCTTGCAATGCGGAGAAATTACTGTTTGTGCATTTACAATATTCATTGATTTTTGCCATTGAAAAACATCATGTTATTCATATACCAGAAATGATTGAAGCTACTGACTGAATGAAAGGAGCTGGCATCTCACTCTCTTTGAATCTTCTTTATCATGCTAAGAGGAGCAGGAAAAAGTAAAAAATTTCAGAATTGCACCTTGCAATGCGGAGAAATTACTGTTTGTGCATTTACAATATTCAATGATTTTTGCCATTGAAAAAAGTCCAGAAATGATTGAAGCTACTGACTCAATGAAAGGAGCTGGCATCTCACTCTCTTTGAATCTTCTTTATCATGCTAAGAGGAGCAGGAAAAAGCAAAAAATTTCAGAATTGCACCTTGCAATGCGGAGAAATTACTGTTTGTGCATTTACAATATTCATTGATTTTTGCCATTGAAAAACATCATGTTATTCATATACCAGAAATGTTTGAAGCTACTGACTGAATGAAAGGAGCTGGCATCTCACTCTCTTTGAATCTTCTTTATCATGCTAAGAGGAGCAGGAAAAAGCAAAAAATTTCAGAATTGCACCTTGCAATGCGGAGAAATTACTGTTTGTGCATTTACAATATTCATTGATTTTTGCCATTGAAAAACATCATGTTATTCATATACCAGAAATGTTTGAAGCTACTGACTGAATGAAAGGAGCTGGCATCTCACTCTCTTTGAATCTTCTTTATCATGCTAAGAGGAGCAGGAAAAAGCAAAAAATTTCAGAATTGCACCTTGCAATGCGGAGAAATTACTGTTTGTGCATTTACAATATTCATTGATTTTTGCCATTGAAAAACATCATGTTATTCATATACCAGAAATGTTTGAAGCTACTGACTGAATGAAAGGAGCTGGCATCTCACTCTCTTTGAATCTTCTTTATCATGCTAAGAGGAGCAGGAAAAAGCAAAAAATTTCAGAATTGCACCTTGCAATGCGGAGAAATTACTGTTTGTGCATTTACAATATTCATTGATTTTTGCCATTGAAAAACGTCCAGAAATGATTGAAGCTACTGACTGAATGAAAGGAGCTGGCATCTCACTCTCTTTGAATCTTCTTTATCATGCTAAGAGGAGCAGGAAAAAGCAAAAAATTTCAGAATTGCACCTTACAATGCGGAGAAATTACAGTTTGTGCATTTACAATATTCATTGATTTTTGCCATTGAAAAACGTCCAGAAATGATTGAAGCTACTGACTGAATGAAAGGAGCTGGCATCTCACTCTCTTTGAATCTTCTTTATCATGCTAAGAGGAGCAGGAAAAAGCAAAAAATTTCAGAATTGCACCTTGCAATGCGGAGAAATTACTGTTTGTGCATTTACAATATTCATTGATTTTTGCCATTGAAAAACGTCCAGAAATGATTGAAGCTACTGACTGAATGAAAGGAGCTGGCATCTCACTCTCTTTGAATCTTCTTTATCATGCTAAGAGGAGCAGGAAAAAGCAAAAAATTTCAGAATTGCACCTTGCAATGCGGAGAAATTACTGTTTGTGCATTTACAATATTCATTGATTTTTGCCATTGAAAAACATCATGTTATTCATATACCAGAAATGTTTGAAGCTACTGACTGAATGAAAGGAGCTGGCATCTCACTCTCTTTGAATCTTCTTTATCATGCTAAGAGGAGCAGGAAAAAGCAAAAAATTTCATAATTGCACCTTGCAATGCGGAGAAATTACTGTTTGTGCATTTACAATATTCATTGATTTTTGCCATTGAAAAACGTCCAGAAATGATTGAAGCTACTGACTGAATGAAAGGAGCTGGCATCTCACTCTCTTTGAATCATGTTTATCATGCTAAGAGGAGCAGGAAAAAGCAAAAAATTTCAGAATTGCACCTTGCAATGCGGAGAAATTACTGTTTGTGCATTTACAATATTCATTGATTTTTGCCATTGAAAAACGTCCAGAAATTATTGAAGCTACTGACTGAATGAAAGGAGCTGGCATCTCACTCTCTTTGAATCTTCTTTATCATGCTAAGAGGAGCAGGAAAAAGCAAAAAATTTCAGAATTGCACCTTGCAATGCGGAGAAATTACTGTTTGTGCATTTACAATATTCATTGATTTTTGCCATTGAAAAACATCATGTTATTCATATACCAGAAATGATTGAAGCTACTGACTGAATGAAAGGAGCTGGCATCTCACTCTCTTTGAATCTTCTTTATCATGCTAAGAGGAGCAGGAAAAAGTAAAAAATTTCAGAATTGCACTATGCAATGCGGAGAAATTACTGTTTGTGCATTTATAATATTCAATGATTTTTGCCATTGAAAAACGTCCAGAAATGATTGAAGCTACTGACTGAACGAAAGGAGCTGGCATCTCACTCTCTTTGAATCTTCTTTATCATGCTAAGAGGAGCAGGAAAAAGCAAAAAATTTCAGAATTGCACCTTGCAATGCGGAGAAATTACTGTTTGTGCATTTACAATATTCATTGATTTTTGCCATTGAAAAACATCATGTTATTCATATACCAGAAATGTTTGAAGCTACTGACTGAATGAAAGGAGCTGGCATCTCACTCTCTTTGAATCTTCTTTATCATGCTAAGAGGAGCAGGAAAAAGCAAAAAATTTCAGAATTGCAACTTGCAATGCGGAGAAATTACTGTTTGTGCATTTACAATATTCATTGATTTTTGCCATTGAAAAACGTCCAGAAATGATTGAAGCTACTGACTGAATGAAAGGAGCTGGCATCTCACTCTCTTTGAATCTTCTTTATCATGCTAAGAGGAGCAGGTAAAAGCAAAAAATTTCAGAATTGCACCTTGCAATGCGGAGAAATTACTGTTTGTGCATTTACAATATTCATTGATTTTTGCCATTGAAAAACGTCCAGAAATGTTTGAAGCTACTGACTGAATGAAAGGAGCTGGCATCTCACTCTCTTTGAATCTTGTTTATCATGCTAAGAGGAGCAGGAAAAAGCAAAAAATTTCAGAATTGCACCTTGCAATGCGGAGAAATTACTGTTTGTGCATTTGCAATATTCATTGATTTTTGCCATTGAAAAACGTCCAGAAATGATTGAAGCTATTGACTGAATGAAAGGAGCTGGCATCTCACTCTCTTTGAATCTTCTTTATCATGCTAAGAGGAGCAGGAAAAAGCAAAAAATTTCAGAATTGCACCTTGCAATGCGGAGAAATTACTGTTTGTGCATTTACAATATTCATTGATTTTTGCCATTGAAAAACATCATGTTATTCATATACCAGAAATGATTGAAGCTACTGACTGAATGAAAGGAGCTGGCATCTCACTCTCTTTGAATCTTCTTTATCATGCTAAGAGGAGCAGGAAAAAGCAAAAAATTTCAGAATTGCACCTTGCAATGCGGAGAAATTACTGTTTGTGCATTTACAATATTCATTGATTTTTGCCATTGAAAAACATCATGTTATTCATATACCAGAAATGTTTGAAGCTACTGACTGAATGAAAGGAGCTGGCATCTCACTCTCTTTGAATCTTCTTTATCACGCTAAGAGGAGCAGGAAAAAGCAAAAAATTTCACAATTGCACCTTGCAATGCGGAGAAATTACTGTTTGTGCATTTACAATATTCATTGATTTTTACCATTGAAAAACGTCCAGAAATGATTGAGGCTACTGACTGAACGAAAGGAGCTGGCATCTCACTCTCTTTGAATCTTCTTTAACATGCTAAGAGGAGCAGGAAAAAGCAAAAAATTTCAGAATTGCACCTTGCAATGCGGAGAAATTACTGTTTGTGCATTTACAATATTCATTGATTTTTGCCATCGAAAAACATCATGTTATTCATATACCAGAAATGTTTGAAGCTACTGACTGAATGAAAGGAGCTGGCATCTCACTCTCTTTCTATCTTCTTTATCATGCTAAGAGGAGCAGGAAAAAACAAAAAATTTCAGAATTGCACCTTGCAATGCGGAGAAATTACTGTTTGTGCATTTACAATATTCATTGATTTTTGCCATTGAAAAACATCATGTTATTCATATACCAGAAATGATTGAAGCTACTGACTGAATGAAAGGAGCTGGCATCTCACTCTCTTTGAATCTTCTTTATCATGCTAAGAGGAGCAGGAAAAAGTAAAAAATTTCAGAATTGCACCTTGCAATGCGGAGAAATTACTGTTTGTGCATTTACAATATTCAATGATTTTTGCCATTGAAAAAAGTCCAGAAATGATTGAAGCTACTGACTCAATGAAAGGAGCTGGCATCTCACTCTCTTTGAATCTTCTTTATCATGCTAAGAGGAGCAGGAAAAAGCAAAAAATTTCAGAATTGCACCTTGCAATGCGGAGAAATTACTGTTTGTGCATTTACAATATTCATTGATTTTTGCCATTGAAAAACATCATGTTATTCATATACCAGAAATGTTTGAAGCTACTGACTGAATGAAAGGAGCTGGCATCTCACTCTCTTTGAATCTTCTTTATCATGCTAAGAGGAGCAGGAAAAAGCAAAAAATTTCAGAATTGCACCTTGCAATGCGGAGAAATTACTGTTTGTGCATTTACAATATTCATTGATTTTTGCCATTGAAAAACGTCCAGAAATGATTGAAGCTACTGACTGAATGAAAGGAGCTGGCATCTCACTCTCTTTGAATCTTCTTTATTATGCTAAGAGGAGCAGGAAAAAGCAAAAATTTTCAGAATTGCACCTTGCAATGCGGAGAAATTACAGTTTGTGCATTTACAATATTCATTGATTTTGCCATTGAAAAACATCCAGAAATGATTGAAGCTACTGACTGAATGAAAGGAGCTGGCATCTCACTCTCTTTGAATCTTGTTTATCATGCTAAGAGGAGCAGGAAAAAGCAAAAAATTTCAGAATTGCACCTTGCAATGCGGAGAAATTACTGTTTGTGCATTTACAATATTCATTGATTTTTGCCATTGAAAAACATCATGTTATTCATATACCAGAAATGTTTGAAGCTACTGACTGAATGAAAGGAGCTGGCATCTCACTCTCTTTGAATCTTCTTTATCATGCTAAGAGGAGCAGGAAAAAGCAAAAAATTTCAGAATTGCACCTTGCAATGTGGAGAAATTACTGTTTGTGCATTTACAATATTCATTGATTTTTACCATTGAAAAACATCCAGAAATGATTGAAGCTACTGACTGAATGAAAGTAGCTGGCATCTCACTCTCTTTGAATCTTCTTTATCATGCTAAGAGGAGCAGGAAAAAGCAAAAAATTTCAGACTTGCACCTTGCAATGCGGAGAAATTACTGTTTGTGCATTTACAATATTCATTGATTTTTGCCATTGAAAAACATCATGTTATTCATATACCAGAAATGTTTGAAGCTACTGACTGAATGAAAGGAGCTGGCATCTCACTCTCTTTGAATCTTCTTTATCATGCTAAGAGGAGCAGGAAAAAGCAAAAAATTTCAGAATTGCACCTTGCAATGCGGAGAAATTACTGTTTGTGCATTTACAATATTCATTGATTTTTGCCATTGAAAAACGTCCAGAAATGATTGAAGCTACTGACTGAATGAAAGGAGCTGGCATCTCACTCTCTTTGAATCTTCTTTATCATGCTAAGAGGAGCAGGAAAAAGCAAAAAATTTCAGAATTGCACCTTGCAATGTGGAGAAATTACTGTTTGTGCATTTACAATATTCATTGATTTTTACCATTGAAAAACGTCCAGAAATGATTGAAGCTACTGACTGAATGAAAGTAGCTGGCATCTCACTCTCTTTGAATCTTCTTTATCATGCTAAGAGGAGCAGGAAAAAGCAAAAAATTTCAGACTTGCACCTTGCAATGCGGAGAAATTACTGTTTGTGCATTTACAATATTCATTGATTTTTGCCATTGAAAAACATCATGTTATTCATATACCAGAAATGTTTGAAGCTACTGACTGAATGAAAGGAGCTGGCATCTCACTCTCTTTGAATCTTCTTTATCATGCTAAGAGGAGCAGGAAAAAGCAAAAAATTTCAGAATTGCACCTTGCAATGCGGAGAAATTACTGTTTGTGCATTTACAATATTCATTGATTTTTGCCATTGAAAAACGTCCAGAAATGATTGAAGCTACTGACTGAATGAAAGGAGCTGGCATCTCACTCTCTTTGAATCTTGTTTATCATGCTAAGAGGAGCAGGAAAAAGCAAAAAATTTCAGAATTGCACCTTGCGATGCGGAGAAATTACTGTTTGTGCATTTACAATATTCATTGATTTTTGCCATTGAAAAACATCCAGAAATGATTGAAGCTACTGACTGAATGAAAGGAGCTGGCATCTCACTCTCTTTGAATCTTCTTTATCATGCTAAGAGGAGCAGGAAAAAGCAAAAAATTTCAGAATTGCACCTTGCAATGCGGAGAAATTACTGTTTGTGCATTTACAATATTCATTGATTTTTGCCATTGAAAAACATCATGTTATTCATATACCAGAAATGTTTGAAGCTACTGACTGAATGAAAGGAGCTGGCATCTCACTCTCTTTGAATCTTCTTTATCATGCTAAGAGGAGCAGGAAAAAGCAAAAAATTTCATAATTGCACCTTGCAATGCGGAGAAATTACTGTTTGTGCATTTACAATATTCATTGATTTTTGCCATTGAAAAACGTCCAGAAATGATTGAAGCTACTGACTGAATGAAAGGAGCTGGCATCTCACTCTCTTTGAATCATGTTTATCATGCTAAGAGGAGCAGGAAAAAGCAAAAAATTTCAGAATTGCACCTTGCAATGCGGAGAAATTACTGTTTGTGCATTTACAATATTCATTGATTTTTGCCATTGAAAAACGTCCAGAAATTATTGAAGCTACTGACTGAATGAAAGGAGCTGGCATCTCACTCTCTTTGAATCTTCTTTATCATGCTAAGAGGAGCAGGAAAAAGCAAAAAATTTCAGAATTGCACCTTGCAATGCGGAGAAATTACTGTTTGTGCATTTACAATATTCATTGATTTTTGCCATTGAAAAACATCATGTTATTCATATACCAGAAATGATTGAAGCTACTGACTGAATGAAAGGAGCTGGCATCTCACTCTCTTTGAATCTTCTTTATCATGCTAAGAGGAGCAGGAAAAAGTAAAAAATTTCAGAATTGCACTATGCAATGCGGAGAAATTACTGTTTGTGCATTTATAATATTCAATGATTTTTGCCATTGAAAAACGTCCAGAAATGATTGAAGCTACTGACTGAACGAAAGGAGCTGGCATCTCACTCTCTTTGAATCTTCTTTATCATGCTAAGAGGAGCAGGAAAAAGCAAAAAATTTCAGAATTGCACCTTGCAATGCGGAGAAATTACTGTTTGTGCATTTACAATATTCATTGATTTTTGCCATTGAAAAACATCATGTTATTCATATACCAGAAATGTTTGAAGCTACTGACTGAATGAAAGGAGCTGGCATCTCACTCTCTTTGAATCTTCTTTATCATGCTAAGAGGAGCAGGAAAAAGCAAAAAATTTCAGAATTGCAACTTGCAATGCGGAGAAATTACTGTTTGTGCATTTACAATATTCATTGATTTTTGAAATTGAAAAACGTCCAGAAATGATTGAAGCTACTGACTGAATGAAAGGAGCTGGCATCTCACTCTCTTTGAATCTTCTTTATCATGCTAAGAGGAGCAGGTAAAAGCAAAAAATTTCAGAATTGCACCTTGCAATGCGGAGAAATTACTGTTTGTGCATTTACAATATTCATTGATTTTTGCCATTGAAAAACGTCCAGAAATGTTTGAAGCTACTGACTGAATGAAAGGAGCTGGCATCTCACTCTCTTTGAATCTTGTTTATCATGCTAAGAGGAGCAGGAAAAAGCAAAAAATTTCAGAATTGCACCTTGCAATGCGGAGAAATTACTGTTTGTGCATTTGCAATATTCATTGATTTTTGCCATTGAAAAACGTCCAGAAATGATTGAAGCTACTGACTGAATGAAAGGAGCTGGCATCTCACTCTCTTTGAATCTTCTTTATCATGCTAAGAGGAGCAGGAAAAAGCAAAAAATTTCAGAATTGCACCTTGCAATGCGGAGAAATTACTGTTTGTGCATTTACAATATTCATTGATTTTTGCCATTGAAAAACATCATGTTATTCATATACCAGAAATGATTGAAGCTACTGACTGAATGAAAGGAGCTGGCATCTCACTCTCTTTGAATCTTCTTTATCATGCTAAGAGGAGCAGGAAAAAGCAAAAAATTTCAGAATTGCACCTTGCAATGCGGAGAAATTACTGTTTGTGCATTTACAATATTCATTGATTTTTGCCATTGAAAAACATCATGTTATTCATATACCAGAAATGTTTGAAGCTACTGACTGAATGAAAGGAGCTGGCATCTCACTCTCTTTGAATCTTCTTTATCATGCTAAGAGGAGCAGTAAAAAGCAAAAAATTTCACAATTGCACCTTGCAATGCGGAGAAATTACTGTTTGTGCATTTACAATATTCATTGATTTTTACCATTGAAAAACGTCCAGAAATGATTGAGGCTACTGACTGAACGAAAGGAGCTGGCATCTCACTCTCTTTGAATCTTCTTTAACATGCTAAGAGGAGCAGGAAAAAGCAAAAAATTTCAGAATTGCACCTTGCAATGCGGAGAAATTACTGTTTGTGCATTTACAATATTCATTGATTTTTGCCATTGAAAAACATCATGTTATTCATATACCAGAAATGTTTGAAGCTACTGACTGAATGAAAGGAGCTGGCATCTCACTCTCTTTGAATCTTCTTTATCATGCTAAGAGGAGCAGGAAAAAACAAAAAATTTCAGAATTGCACCTTGCAATGCGGAGAAATTACTGTTTGTGCATTTACAATATTCATTGATTTTTGCCATTGAAAAACATCATGTTATTCATATACCAGAAATGATTGAAGCTACTGACTGAATGAAAGGAGCTGGCATCTCACTCTCTTTGAATCTTCTTTATCATGCTAAGAGGAGCAGGAAAAAGTAAAAAATTTCAGAATTGCACCTTGCAATGCGGAGAAATTACTGTTTGTGCATTTACAATATTCAATGATTTTTGCCATTGAAAAAAGTCCAGAAATGATTGAAGCTACTGACTCAATGAAAGGAGCTGGCATCTCACTCTCTTTGAATCTTTTTTATCATGCTAAGAGGAGCAGGAAAAAGCAAAAAATTTCAGAATTGCACCTTGCAATGCGGAGAAATTACTGTTTGTGCATTTACAATATTCATTGATTTTTGCCATTGAAAAACATCATGTTATTCATATACCAGAAATGTTTGAAGCTACTGACTGAATGAAAGGAGCTGGCATCTCACTCTCTTTGAATCTTCTTTATCATGCTAAGAGGAGCAGGAAAAAGCAAAAAATTTCAGAATTGCACCTTGCAATGCGGAGAAATTACTGTTTGTGCATTTACAATATTCATTGATTTTTGCCATTGAAAAACATCATGTTATTCATATACCAGAAATGTTTGAAGCTACTGACTGAATGAAAGGAGCTGGCATCTCACTCTCTTTGAATCTTCTTTATCATGCTAAGAGGAGCAGGAAAAAGCAAAAAATTTCAGAATTGCACCTTGCAATGCGGAGAAATTACTGTTTGTGCATTTACAATATTCATTGATTTTTGCCATTGAAAAACATCATGTTATTCATATACCAGAAATGTTTGAAGCTACTGACTGAATGAAAGGAGCTGGCATCTCACTCTCTTTGAATCTTCTTTATCATGCTAAGAGGAGCAGGAAAAAGCAAAAAATTTCAGAATTGCACCTTGCAATGCGGAGAAATTACTGTTTGTGCATTTACAATATTCATTGATTTTTGCCATTGAAAAACGTCCAGAAATGATTGAAGCTACTGACTGAATGAAAGGAGCTGGCATCTCACTCTCTTTGAATCTTCTTTATCATGCTAAGAGGAGCAGGAAAAAGCAAAAAATTTCAGAATTGCACCTTACAATGCGGAGAAATTACAGTTTGTGCATTTACAATATTCATTGATTTTTGCCATTGAAAAACGTCCAGAAATGATTGAAGCTACTGACTGAATGAAAGGAGCTGGCATCTCACTCTCTTTGAATCTTCTTTATCATGCTAAGAGGAGCAGGAAAAAGCAAAAAATTTCAGAATTGCACCTTGCAATGCGGAGAAATTACTGTTTGTGCATTTACAATATTCATTGATTTTTGCCATTGAAAAACGTCCAGAAATGATTGAAGCTACTGACTGAATGAAAGGAGCTGGCATCTCACTCTCTTTGAATCTTCTTTATCATGCTAAGAGGAGCAGGAAAAAGCAAAAAATTTCAGAATTGCACCTTGCAATGCGGAGAAATTACTGTTTGTGCATTTACAATATTCATTGATTTTTGCCATTGAAAAACATCATGTTATTCATATACCAGAAATGTTTGAAGCTACTGACTGAATGAAAGGAGCTGGCATCTCACTCTCTTTGAATCTTCTTTATCATGCTAAGAGGAGCAGGAAAAAGCAAAAAATTTCATAATTGCACCTTGCAATGCGGAGAAATTACTGTTTGTGCATTTACAATATTCATTGATTTTTGCCATTGAAAAACGTCCAGAAATGATTGAAGCTACTGACTGAATGAAAGGAGCTGGCATCTCACTCTCTTTGAATCATGTTTATCATGCTAAGAGGAGCAGGAAAAAGCAAAAAATTTCAGAATTGCACCTTGCAATGCGGAGAAATTACTGTTTGTGCATTTACAATATTCATTGATTTTTGCCATTGAAAAACGTCCAGAAATTATTGAAGCTACTGACTGAATGAAAGGAGCTGGCATCTCACTCTCTTTGAATCTTCTTTATCATGCTAAGAGGAGCAGGAAAAAGCAAAAAATTTCAGAATTGCACCTTGCAATGCGGAGAAATTACTGTTTGTGCATTTACAATATTCATTGATTTTTGCCATTGAAAAACATCATGTTATTCATATACCAGAAATGATTGAAGCTACTGACTGAATGAAAGGAGCTGGCATCTCACTCTCTTTGAATCTTCTTTATCATGCTAAGAGGAGCAGGAAAAAGTAAAAAATTTCAGAATTGCACTATGCAATGCGGAGAAATTACTGTTTGTGCATTTATAATATTCAATGATTTTTGCCATTGAAAAACGTCCAGAAATGATTGAAGCTACTGACTGAACGAAAGGAGCTGGAATCTCACTCTCTTTGAATCTTCTTTATCATGCTAAGAGGAGCAGGAAAAAGCAAAAAATTTCAGAATTGCACCTTGCAATGCGGAGAAATTACTGTTTGTGCATTTACAATATTCATTGATTTTTGCCATTGAAAAACATCATGTTATTCATATACCAGAAATGTTTGAAGCTACTGACTGAATGAAAGGAGCTGGCATCTCACTCTCTTTGAATCTTCTTTATCATGCTAAGAGGAGCAGGAAAAAGCAAAAAATTTCAGAATTGCAACTTGCAATGCGGAGAAATTACTGTTTGTGCATTTACAATATTCATTGATTTTTGCCATTGAAAAACGTCCAGAAATGATTGAAGCTACTGACTGAATGAAAGGAGCTGGCATCTCACTCTCTTTGAATCTTCTTTATCATGCTAAGAGGAGCAGGTAAAAGCAAAAAATTTCAGAATTGCACCTTGCAATGCGGAGAAATTACTGTTTGTGCATTTACAATATTCATTGATTTTTGCCATTGAAAAACGTCCAGAAATGTTTGAAGCTACTGACTGAATGAAAGGAGCTGGCATCTCACTCTCTTTGAATCTTGTTTATCATGCTAAGAGGAGCAGGAAAAAGCAAAAAATTTCAGAATTGCACCTTGCAATGCGGAGAAATTACTGTTTGTGCATTTGCAATATTCATTGATTTTTGCCATTGAAAAACGTCCAGAAATGATTGAAGCTATTGACTGAATGAAAGGAGCTGGCATCTCACTCTCTTTGAATCTTCTTTATCATGCTAAGAGGAGCAGGAAAAAGCAAAAAATTTCAGAATTGCACCTTGCAATGCGGAGAAATTACTGTTTGTGCATTTACAATATTCATTGATTTTTGCCATTGAAAAACATCATGTTATTCATATACCAGAAATGATTGAAGCTACTGACTGAATGAAAGGAGCTGGCATCTCACTCTCTTTGAATCTTCTTTATCATGCTAAGAGGAGCAGGAAAAAGCAAAAAATTTCAGAATTGCACCTTGCAATGCGGAGAAATTACTGTTTGTGCATTTACAATATTCATTGATTTTTGCCATTGAAAAACATCATGTTATTCATATACCAGAAATGTTTGAAGCTACTGACTGAATGAAAGGAGCTGGCATCTCACTCTCTTTGAATCTTCTTTATCATGCTAAGAGGAGCAGGAAAAAGCAAAAAATTTCACAATTGCACCTTGCAATGCGGAGAAATTACTGTTTGTGCATTTACAATATTCATTGATTTTTACCATTGAAAAACGTCCAGAAATGATTGAGGCTACTGACTGAACGAAAGGAGCTGGCATCTCACTCTCTTTGAATCTTCTTTAACATGCTAAGAGGAGCAGGAAAAAGCAAAAAATTTCAGAATTGCACCTTGCAATGCGGAGAAATTACTGTTTGTGCATTTACAATATTCATTGATTTTTGCCATTGAAAAACATCATGTTATTCATATACCAGAAATGTTTGAAGCTACTGACTGAATGAAAGGAGCTGGCATCTCACTCTCTTTGAATCTTCTTTATCATGCTAAGAGGAGCAGGAAAAAACAAAAAATTTCAGAATTGCACCTTGCAATGCGGAGAAATTACTGTTTGTGCATTTACAATATTCATTGATTTTTGCCATTGAAAAACATCATGTTATTCATATACCAGAAATGATTGAAGCTACTGACTGAATGAAAGGAGCTGGCATCTCACTCTCTTTGAATCTTCTTTATCATGCTAAGAGGAGCAGGAAAAAGTAAAAAATTTCAGAATTGCACCTTGCAATGCGGAGAAATTACTGTTTGTGCATTTACAATATTCAATGATTTTTGCCATTGAAAAAAGTCCAGAAATGATTGAAGCTACTGACTCAATGAAAGGAGCTGGCATCTCACTCTCTTTGAATCTTCTTTATCATGCTAAGAGGAGCAGGAAAAAGCAAAAAATTTCAGAATTGCACCTTGCAATGCGGAGAAATTACTGTTTGTGCATTTACAATATTCATTGATTTTTGCCATTGAAAAACATCATGTTATTCATATATCAGAAATGTTTGAAGCTACTGACTGAATGAAAGGAGCTGGCATCTCACTCTCTTTGAATCTTCTTTATCATGCTAAGAGGAGCAGGAAAAAGCAAAAAATTTCAGAATTGCACCTTGCAATGCGGAGAAATTACTGTTTGTGCATTTACAATATTCATTGATTTTTGCCATTGAAAAACATCATGTTATTCATATACCAGAAATGTTTGAAGCTACTGACTGAATGAAAGGAGCTGGCATCTCACTCTCTTTGAATCTTCTTTATCATGCTAAGAGGAGCAGGAAAAAGCAAAAAATTTCAGAATTGCACCTTGCAATGCGGAGAAATTACTGTTTGTGCATTTACAATATTCATTGATTTTTGCCATTGAAAAACATCATGTTATTCATATACCAGAAATGTTTGAAGCTACTGACTGAATGAAAGGAGCTGGCATCTCACTCTCTTTGAATCTTCTTTATCATGCTAAGAGGAGCAGGAAAAAGCAAAAAATTTCAGAATTGCACCTTGCAATGCGGAGAAATTACTGTTTGTGCATTTACAATATTCATTGATTTTTGCCATTGAAAAACGTCCAGAAATGATTGAAGCTACTGACTGAATGAAAGGAGCTGGCATCTCACTCTCTTTGAATCTTCTTTATCATGCTAAGAGGAGCAGGAAAAAGCAAAAAATTTCAGAATTGCACCTTACAATGCGGAGAAATTACAGTTTGTGCATTTACAATATTCATTGATTTTTGCCATTGAAAAACGTCCAGAAATGATTGAAGCTACTGACTGAATGAAAGGAGCTGGCATCTCACTCTCTTTGAATCTTCTTTATCATGCTAAGAGGAGCAGGAAAAAGCAAAAAATTTCAGAATTGCACCTTGCAATGCGGAGAAATTACTGTTTGTGCATTTACAATATTCATTGATTTTTGCCATTGAAAAACGTCCAGAAATGATTGAAGCTACTGACTGAATGAAAGGAGCTGGCATCTCACTCTCTTTGAATCTTCTTTATCATGCTAAGAGGAGCAGGAAAAAGCAAAAAATTTCAGAATTGCACCTTGCAATGCGGAGAAATTACTGTTTGTGCATTTACAATATTCATTGATTTTTGCCATTGAAAAACATCATGTTATTCATATACCAGAAATGTTTGAAGCTACTGACTGAATGAAAGGAGCTGGCATCTCACTCTCTTTGAATCTTCTTTATCATGCTAAGAGGAGCAGGAAAAAGCAAAAAATTTCAGAATTGCACCTTGCAATGCGGAGAAATTACTGTTTGTGCAATTACAATATTCATTGATTTTTGCCATTGAAAAACGTCCAGAAATGATTGAAGCTACTGACTGAATGAAAGGAGCTGGCATCTCACTCTCTATGAATCTTCTTTATCATGCTAAGAGGAGCAGGAAAAGCAAAAAATTTCAGAATTGCACCTTGCAATGCGAAGAAATTACAGTTTGTGCATTTACAATATTCATTGACTTTTGCCATTGAAAAACATCCAGAAATGATTGAAGCTACTGACTGAATGAAAGGAGCTGGCATCTCACTCTCTTTGAATCTTCTTTATCATGCTAAGAGGAGCAGGAAAAAGCAAAAAATTTCAGAATTGCACCTTGCAATGCGGAGAAATTACTGTTTGTGCATTTACAATATTCATTGATTTTTGCCATTGAAAAACGTCCAGAAATGATTGAAGCTACTGACTGAATGAAAGGAGCTGGCATCTCACTCTCTTTGAATCTTCTTTATCATGCTAAGAGGAGCAGGAAAAAGCAAACAATTTCAGAATTGCGCCTTGCAATGCGGAGAAATTACTTTGTGCATTTACAAAATTCATTGATTTTTGCCATTGAAAAACATCATGTTATTCATTTACCAGAAATGATTGAAGCTACTGACTGAATGAAAGGAGCTGGCATCTCACTCTCTTTGAATCTTCTTTATCATGCTAAGAGGAGCAGGAAAAAGCAAAAAATTTCAGAATTGCACCTTGCAATGCGGAGAAATTACTGTTTGTGCATTTACAATATTCATTGATTTTTGCCATTGAAAAACGTCCAGAAATGATTGAAGCTACTGACTGAATGAAAGGAGCTGGCATCTCACTCTCTTTGAATCTTCTTTATCATGCTAAGAGGAGCGGGAAAAAGCAAAAAAATTTCAGAATTGCACCTTGCAATGCGGAGAAATTACTGTTTGTGCATTTACAATATTTATTGATTTTTACCATTGAAAAACGTCCAGAAATGATTGAAGCTACTGACTGAATGAAAGTAGCTGGCATCTCACTCTCTTTGAATCTTCTTTATCATGCTAAGAGGAGCAGGAAAAAGCAAAAAATTTCAGACTTGCACCTTGCAATGCGGAGAAATTACTGTTTGTGCATTTACAATATTCATTGATTTTTGCCATTGAAAAACATCATGTTATTCATATACCAGAAATGTTTGAAGCTACTGACTGAATGAAAGGAGCTGGCATCTCACTCTCTTTGAATCTTCTTTATCATGCTAAGAGGAGCAGGAAAAAGCAAAAAATTTCAGAATTGCACCTTGCAATGCGGAGAAATTACTGTTTGTGCATTTACAATATTCATTGATTTTTGCCATTGAAAAACATCATGTTATTCATATACCAGAAATGTTTGAAGCTACTGACTGAATGAAAGGAGCTGGCATCTCACTCTCTTTGAATCTTCTTTATCATGCTAAGAGGAGCAGGAAAAAGCAAAAAATTTCAGAATTGCACCTTGCAATGCGGAGAAATTACTGTTTGTGCATTTACAATATTCATTGATTTTTGCCATTGAAAAACGTCCAGAAATGATTGAAGCTACTGACTGAATGAAAGGAGCTGGCATCTCACTCTCTTTGAATCTTCTTTATCATGCTAAGAGGAGCAGGAAAAAGCAAAAAATTTCAGAATTGCACCTTACAATGCGGAGAAATTACAGTTTGTGCATTTACAATATTCATTGATTTTTGCCATTGAAAAACGTCCAGAAATGATTGAAGCTACTGACTGAATGAAAAGAGCTGGCATCTCACTCTCTTTGAATCTTCTTTATCATGCTAAGAGGAGCAGGAAAAAGCAAAAAATTTCAGAATTGCACCTTACAATGCGGAGAAATTACAGTTTGTGCATTTACAATATTCATTGATTTTTGCCATTGAAAAACGTCCAGAAATGATTGAAGCTACTGACTGAATGAAAGGAGCTGGCATCTCACTCTCTTTGAATCTTCTTTATCATGCTAAGAGGAGCAGGAAAAAGCAAAAAATTTCAGAATTGCACCTTGCAATGCGGAGAAATTACTGTTTGTGCATTTACAATATTCATTGATTTTTGCCATTGAAAAACATGTTATTCATATACCAGAAATGTTTTTAAGCTACTGACTGAATGAAAGGAGCTGGCACCTCACTCTCTTTGAATCTTCTTTATCATGCTAAGAGGAGCAGGATAAAGCAAAAAATTTCAGAATTGCACCTTGCAATGCGGAGAAATTACTGTTTGTGCATTTACAATATTCATTGATTTTTGCCATTGAAAAACGTCCAGAAATGATTGAAGCTACTGACTGAATGAAAGGAGCTGGCATCTCACTCTCTTTGAATCTTCTTTATCATGCTAAGAGGAGCTGGAAAAAGCAAAAAATTTCAGAATTGCACCTTGCAATGCGGAGAAATTACTGTTTGTGCATTTACAATATTCATTAATTTTTGCCATTGAAAAACATCATGTTATTCATATACCAGAAATGTTTGAAGCTACTGACTGAATGAAAGGAGCTGGCATCTCACTCTCTTTGAATCTTCTTTATCATGCTAAGAGGAGCAGGAAAAAGCAAAAAATTTCAGAATTGCACCTTGCAATGCGGAGAAATTACTGTTTGTGCATTTACAATATTCATTGATTTTTGCCATTGAAAAACGTCCAGAAATGATTGAAGCTACTGACTGAATGAAAGGAGCTGGCATCTCACTCTCTTTGAATCTTCTTTATCATGCTAAGAGGAGCAGGAAAAAGCAAAAAATTTCAGAATTGCACCTTGCAATGCGGAGAAATTACAGTTTGTGCATTTACAATATTCATTGATTTTTGCCATTGAAAAACGTCCAGAAATGATTGAAGCTACTGACTGAATGAAAGGAGCTGGCATCTCACTCTCTTTGAATCTTCTTTATCATGCTAAGAGGAGCAGGAAAAAGCAAAAAATTTCAGAATTGCTCCTTGCAATGCGGAGAAATTACTGTTTGTGCATTTACAATATTCATTGATTTTTGCCATTGAAAAACATGTTATTCATATACCAGAAATGTTTGAAGCTACTGACTGAATGAAAGGAGCTGGCACCTCACTCTCTTTGAATCTTCTTTATCATGCTAAGAGGAGCAGGAAAAAGCAAAAAATTTCAGAATTGCACCTTGCAATGCGGAGAAATTACTGTTTGTGCATTTACAATATTCATTGATTTTTGCCATTGAAAAACGTCCAGAAATGATTGAAGCTACTGACTGAATGAAAGGAGCTGGCATCTCACTCTCTTTGAATCTTCTTTATCATGCTAAGAGGAGCAGGAAAAAGCAAAAAATTTCAGAATTGCACCGTGCAATGCGGAGAAATTACTGTTTGTGCATTTACAATATTCATTGATTTTTGCCATTGAAAAACATCATGTTATTCATATACCAGAAATGATTGAAGCTACTGACTGAATGAAAGGAGCTGGCATCTCACTCTCTTTGAATCTTCTTTATCATGCTAAGAGGAGCAGGAAAATGTAAAAAATTTCAGAATTGCACCTTGCAATGCGGAGAAATTACTGTTTGTGCATTTACAATATTCAATGATTTTTGCCATTGAAAAACGTCCAGAAATGATTGAAGCTACTGACTGAACGAAAGGAGCTGGCATCTCACTCTCTTTGAATCTTCTTTATCATGCTAAGAGGAGCAGGAAAAAGCAAAAAATTTCAGAATTGCACCTTGCAATGCGGAGAAATTACTGTTTGTGCATTTACAATATTCATTGATTTTTGCCATTGAAAAACATCATGTTATTCATATACCAGAAATGTTTGAAGCTACTGACTGAATGAAAGGAGCTGGCATCTCACTCTCTTTGAATCTTCTTTATCATGCTAAGAGGAGCAGGAAAAAGCAAAAAATTTCAGAATTGCACCTTGCAATGCGGAGAAATTTCTGTTTGTGCATTTACAATATTCATTGATTTTTGCCATTGAAAAACGTCCAGAAATGATTGAAGCTACTGACTGAATGAAAGGAGCTGGCATCTCACTCTCTTTGAATCTTCTTTATCATGCTAAGGGGAGCAGGAAAAAGCAAAAAATTTCAGAATTGCACCTTGCAATGCGGAGAAATTACTGTTTGTGCATTTACAATATTCATTGATTTTTGCCATTGAAAAACGTCCAGAAATGATTGAAGCTACTGACTGAATGAAAGGAGCTGGCATTTCACTCTCTTTGAATCTTCTTTATCATGCTAAGAGGAGCAGGAAAAAGCAAAAAATTTCAGAATTGCACCTTACAATGCGGAGAAATTACAGTTTGTGCATTTACAATATTCATTGATTTTTGCCATTGAAAAACGTCCAGAAATGATTGAAGCTACTGACTGAATGAAAGGAGCTGGCATCTCACTCTCTTTGAATCTTCTTTATCATGCTAAGAGGAGCAGGAAAAAGCAAAAAATTTCAGAATTGCACCTTGCAATGCGGAGAAATTACTGTTTGTGCATTTACAATATTCATTGATTTTTGCCATTGAAAAACGTCCAGAAATGATTGAAGCTACTGACTGAATGAAAGGAGCTGGCATCTCACTCTCTTTGAATTTTCTTTATCATGCTAAGAGGAGCAGGAAAAAGCAAAAAATTTCAGAATTGCACCTTGCAATGTGGAGAAATTACAGTTTGTGCATTTACAATATTCATTGATTTTTGCCATTGAAAAACATGTTATTCATATACCAGAAATGTTTGAAGCTACTGACTGAATGAAAGGAGCTGGCACCTCACTCTCTTTGAATCTTCTTTATCATGCTAAGAGGAGCAGGAAAAAGCAAAAAATTTCAGAATTGCACCTTGCAATGCGGAGAAATTACTGTTTGTGCATTTACAATATTCATTGATTTTTGCCATTGAAAAACGTCCAGAAATGATTGAAGCTACTGACTGAAAAGAGCTGGCATCTCACTCTCTTTGAATCTTCTTTATCATGCTAAGAGGAGCAGGAAAAAGCAAAAAATTTCAGAATTGCTCCTTGCAATGCGGAGAAATTACTGTTTGTGCATTTACAATATTCATTGATTTTTGCCATTGAAAAACATGTTATTCATATACCAGAAATGTTTGAAGCTACTGACTGAATGAAAGGAGCTGGCACCTCACTCTCTTTGAATCTTCTTTATCATGCTAAGAGGAGCAGGAAAAAGCAAAAATTTCAGAATTGCACCTTGCAATGCGGAGAAATTACTGTTTGTGCATTTACAATATTCATTGATTTTTGCCATTGAAAAACGTCCAGAAATGATTGAAGCTACTGACTGAATGAAAGGAGCTGGCATCTCACTCTCTTTGAATCTTCTTTATCATGCTAAGAGGAGCAGGAAAAAGCAAAAAATTTCAGAATTGCACCTTGCAATGCGGAGAAATTACTGTTTGTGCATTTACAATATTCATTGATTTTTGCCATTGAAAAACGTCCAGAAATGATTGAAGCTACTGACTGAATGAAAGGAGCTGGCATCTCACTCTCTTTGAATCTTCTTTATCATGCTAAGAGGAGCAGGAAAAAGCAAAAAATTTCAGAATTGCACCTTGCAATGCGGAGAAATAACTGTTTGTGCATTTACAATATTCATTGATTTTTGCCATTGAAAAACGTTATTCATATACCAGAAATGTTTGAATCTACTGACTGAATGAAAGGAGCTGGCACCTCACTCTCTTTGAATCTTCTTTATCATGCTAAGAGGAGCAGGAATAAGCAAAAAATTTCAGAATTGCACCTTGCAATGCGGAAAAATTACTGTTTGTGCATTTACAATATTCATTGATTTTTGCCATTGAAAAACGTCCAGAAATGATTGAAGCTACTGACTGAATGAAAGGAGCTGGCATCTCACTCTCTTTGAATCTTCTTTATCATGCTAAGAGGAGCAGGAAAAAGCAAAAAATTTCAGAATTGCACCTTGCAATGCGGAGAAATTACTGTTTGTGCATTTACAATATTCATTGATTTTTGCCATTGAAAAACGTCCAGAAATGATTGAAGCTACTGACTGATTGAAAGGAGCTGGCATCTCACTCTCTTTGAATCTTCTTTATCATGCTAAGAGGAGCAGGAAAAAGCAAAAAATTTCAGAATTGCGCCTTGCAATGCGGACAAATTACTGTTTGTGCATTTACAAAATTCATTGATTTTTGCCATTGAAAAACATCATGTTATTCATTTACCAGAAATGATTGAAGCTACTGACTGAATGTAAGGAGCTGGCATCTCACTCTCTTTGAATCTTCTTTATCATGCTAAGAGGAGCAGGAAAAAGCAAAAAATTTCAGAATTGCACCTTGCAATGCGGAGAAATTACTGTTTGTGCATTTACAATATTCATTGATTTTTGCCATTGAAAAACGTCCAGAAATGATTGAAGCTACTGACTGAATGAAAGGAGCTGGCATCTCACTCTCTTTGAATCTTCTTTATCATGCTAAGAGGAGCAGGAAAAAGCAAAAAATTTCAGAATTGCACCTTGCAATGCGGAGAAATTACTGTTTGTGCATTTACAATATTCATTGATTTTTGCCATTGAAAAACATCATGTTATTCATATACCAGAAATGTTTGAAGCTACTGATTGAATGAAAGGAGCTGGCATCTCACTCTCTTTGAATCTTCTTTATCATGCTAAGAGGAGCAGGAAAAAGCAAAAAATTTCAGAATTGCACCTTGCAATGCGGAGAAATTACTGTTTGTGCATTTACAATATTCATTGATTTTTGCCATTGAAAAACGTCCAGAAATGATTGAAGCTACTGACTGAATGAAAAGAGCTGGCATCTCACTCTCTTTGAATCTTCTTTATCATGCTAAGAGGAGCAGGAAAAAGCAAAAAATTTCAGAATTGCACCTTGCAATGCGGAGAAATTACAGTTTGTGCATTTACAATATTCATTGATTTTTGCCATTGAAAAACGTCCAGAAATGATTGAAGCTACTGACTGAATGAAAGGAGCTGGCATCTCACTCTCTTTGAATCTTCTTTATCATGCTAAGAGGAGCAGGAAAAAGCAAAAAATTTCAGAATTGCTCCTTGCAATGCGGAGAAATTACTGTTTGTGCATTTACAATATTCATTGATTTTTGCCATTGAAAAACATGTTATTCATATACCAGAAATGTTTGAAGCTACTGACTGAATGAAAGGAGCTGGCACCTCACTCTCTTTGAATCTTCTTTATCATGCTAAGAGGAGCAGGAAAAAGCAAAAATTTCAGAATTGCACCTTGCAATGCGGAGAAATTACTGTTTGTGCATTTACAATATTCATTGATTTTTGCCATTGAAAACCGTCCAGAAATGATTGAAGCTACTGACTGAATGAAAGGAGCTGGCATCTCACTCTCTTTGAATCTTCTTTATCATGCTAAGAGGAGCAGGAAAAAGCAAAAAATTTCAGAATTGCACCTTGCAATGCGGAGAAATTACTGTTTGTGCATTTACAATATTCATTGATTTTTGCCATTGAAAAACGTCCAGAAATGATTGAAGCTACTGACTGAATGAAAGGAGCTGGCATCTCACTCTCTTTGAATCTTCTTTATCATGCTAAGAGGAGCAGGAAAAAGCAAAAAATTTCAGAATTGCACCTTGCAATGCGGAGAAATTACTGTTTGTGCATTTACAATATTCATTGATTTTTGCCATTGAAAAACGTCCAGAAATGATTGAAGCTACTGACTGAATGAAAGGAGCTGGCATCTCACTCTCTTTGAATCTTCTTTATCATGCTAAGAGGAGCAGGAAAAAGCAAAAAATTTCAGAATTGCACCTTGCAATGCGGAGAAATAACTGTTTGTGCATTTACAATATTCATTGATTTTTGCCATTGAAAAACGTTATTCATATACCAGAAATGTTTGAAGCTACTGACTGAATGAAAGGAGCTGGCACCTCACTCTCTTTCAATCTTCTTTATCATGCTAAGAGGAGCAGGAATAAGCAAAAAATTTCAGAATTGCACCTTGCAATGCGGAAAAATTACTGTTTGTGCATTTACAATATTCATTGATTTTTGCCATTGAAAAACGTCCAGAAATGATTGAAGCTACTGACTGAATGAAAGGAGCTGGCATCTCACTCTCTTTGAATCTTCTTTATCATGCTAAGAGGAGCAGGAAAAAGCAAAAAATTTCAGAATTGCACCTTGCAATGCGGAGAAATTACTGTTTGTGCATTTACAATATTCATTGATTTTTGCCATTGAAAAACGTCCAGAAATGATTGAAGCTACTGACTGATTGAAAGGAGCTGGCATCTCACTCTCTTTGAATCTTCTTTATCATGCTAAGAGGAGCAGGAAAAAGCAAAAAATTTCAGAATTGCGCCTTGCAATGCGGAGAAATTACTGTTTGTGCATTTACAAAATTCATTGATTTTTGCCATTGAAAAACATCATTTATTCATTTACCAGAAATGATTGAAGCTACTGACTGAATGTAAGGAGCTGGCATCTCACTCTCTTTGAAACTTCTTTATCATGCTAAGAGAAGCAGGAAAAAGCAAAAAATTTCAGAATTGCACCTTGCAATGCGAAGAAATTACTGTTTGTGCATTTACAATATTCGTTGATTTTTGCCATTGAAAAACGTCCAGAAATGATTGAAGCTACTGACTGAATGAAAGGAGCTGGCATCTCACTCTCTTTGAATCTTCTTTATCATGCTAAGAGGAGCAGGAAAAAGCAAAAAATTTCAGAATTGCACCTTGCAATGCGGAGAAATTACTGTTTGTGCATTTACAATATTCATTGATTTTTGCCATTGAAAAACATCATGTTATTCATATACCAGAAATGATTGAAGCTACTGACTGAATGAAAGGAGCTGGCATCTCACTCTCTTTGAATCTTCTTTATCATGCTAAGAGGAGCAGGAAAAAGTAAAAAATTTCAGAATTGCACCTTGCAATGCGGAGAAATTACTGTTTGTGCATTTACAATATTCAATGATTTTTGCCATTGAAAAACGTCCAGAAATGATTGAAGCTACTGACTGAATGAAAGGAGCTGGCATCTCACTCTCTTTGAATCTTCTTTATCATGCTAAGAGGAGCAGGAAAAAGCAAAAAATTTCAGAATTGCACCTTGCAATGCGGAGAAATTACAGTTTGTGCATTTACAATATTCATTGATTTTTGCCATTGAAAAACGTCCAGAAATGATTGAAGCTACTGACTGAATGAAAGGAGCTGGCATCTCACTCTCTTTGAATCTTCTTTATCATGCTAAGAGGAGCAGGAAAAAGCAAAAAATTTCAGAATTGCTCCTTGCAATGCGGAGAAATTACTGTTTGTGCATTTACAATATTCATTGATTTTTGCCATTGAAAAACATGTTATTCATATACCAGAAATGTTTGAAGCTACTGACTGAATGAAAGGAGCTGGCACCTCACTCTCTTTGAATCTTCTTTATCATGCTAAGAGGAGCAGGAAAAAGCAAAAAATTTCAGAATTGCACCTTGCAATGCGGAGAAATTACTGTTTGTGCATTTACAATATTCATTGATTTTTGCCATTGAAAAACGTCCAGAAATGATTGAAGCTACTGACTGATTGAAAGGAGCTGGCATCTCACTCTCTTTGAATCTTCTTTATCATGCTAAGAGGAGCAGGAAAAAGCAAAAAATTTCAGAATTGCGCCTTGCAATGCGGAGAAATTACTGTTTGTGCATTTACAAAATTCATTGATTTTTGCCATTGAAAAACATCATGTTATTCATTTACCAGAAATGATTGAAGCTACTGACTGAATGTAAGGAGCTGGCATCTCACTCTCTTTGAATCTTCTTTATCATGCTAAGAGAAGCAGGAAAAAGCCAAAAATTTCAGAATTGCACCTTGCAATGCGGAGAAATTACTGTTTGTGCATTTACAATATTCGTTGATTTTTGCCATTGAAAAACGTCCAGAAATGATTGAAGCTACTGACTGAATGAAAGGAGCTGGCATCTCACTCTCTTTGAATCTTCTTTATCATGCTAAGAGGAGCAGGAAAAAGCAAAAAATTTCAGAATTGCACCTTGCAATGCGGAGAAATTACTGTTTGTGCATTTACAATATTCATTGATTTTTGCCATTGAAAAACATCATGTTATTCATATACCAGAAATGATTGAAGCTACTGACTGAATGAAAGGAGCTGGCATCTCACTCTCTTTGAATCTTCTTTATCATGCTAAGAGGAGCAGGAAAAAGTAAAAAATTTCAGAATTGCACCTTGCAATGCGGAGAAATTACTGTTTGTGCATTTACAATATTCAATGATTTTTGCCATTGAAAAACGTCCAGAAATGATTGAAGCTACTGACTGAACGAAAGGAGCTGGCGTCTCACTCTCTTTGAATCTTCTTTATCATGCTAAGAGGAGCAGGAAAAAGCAAAAAAATTCAGAATTGCACCTTGCAATGCGGAGAAATTACTGTTTGTGCATTTACAATATTCATTGATTTTTGCCATTGAAAAACATCATGTTATTCATATACCAGAAATGTTTGAAGCTACTGACTGAATGAAAGGAGCTGGCATCTCACTCTCTTTGAATCTTCTTTATCATGCTAAGAGGAGCAGGAAAAAGCAAAAAATTTCAGAATTGCACCTTGCAATGCGGAGAAATTACTGTTTGTGCATTTACAATATTCATTGATTTTTGCCATTGAAAAACGTCCAGAAATGATTGAAGCTACTGACTGAATGAAAGGAGCTGGCATCTCACTCTCTTTGAATCTTCTTTATCATGCTAAGAGGAGCAGGAAAAAGCAAAAAATTTCAGAATTGCACCTTGCAATGCGGAGAAATTACTGTTTGTGCATTTACAATATTCATTGATTTTTGCCATTGAAAAACGTCCAGAAATGATTGAAGCTACTGACTGAATGAAAGGAGCTGGCATCTCACTCTCTTTGAATCTTCTTTATCATGCTAAGAGGAGCAGGAAAAAGCAAAAAATTTCAGAATTGCACCTTGCAATGCGGAGAAATTACTGTTTGTGCATTTACAATATTCATTGATTTTTGCCATTGAAAAACATCATGTTATTCATATACCAGAAATGATTGAAGCTACTGACTGAATGAAAGGAGCTGGCATCTCACTCTCTTTGAATCTTCTTTATCATGCTAAGAGGAGCAGGAAAAAGCAAAAAATTTCAGAATTGCACCTTGCAATGCGGAGAAATTACTGTTTGTGCATTTACAATATTCATTGATTTTTGCAATTGAAAAACGTCCAGAAATGATTGAAGCTACTGACTGAATGAAAGGAGCTGGCTTCTCACTCTCTTTGAATCTTCTTTATCATGCTAAGAGGAGCAGGAAAAAGCAAAAAATTTCAGAATTGCACCTTGCAATGCGGAGAAATTACTGTTTGTGCATTTACAATATTCATTGATTTTTGCCATTGAAAAACGTCCAGAAATGATTGAAGCTACTGACTGAATGAAAGGAGCTGGCATCTCACTCTCTTTGAATCTTGTTTATCATGCTAAGAGGAGCAGGAAAAAGCAAAAAATTTCAGAATTGCACCTTGCAATGCGGAGAAATTACTGTTTGTGCATTTAGAATGTTCATTGATTTTTGCCATTGAAAAACGTCCAGAAATGATTGAAGCTACTGACTGAATGAAAGGAGCTGGCATCTCAATCTCTTTGAATCTTCTTTATCATGCTAAGAGGAGCAGGAAAAAGCAAAAAATCTCAGAATTGCACCTTGCAATGCGGAGAAATTACTGTTTGTGCATTTACAATATTCATTGATTTTTGCCATTGAAAAACATCATGTTATTCATATACCAGAAATGATTGAAGCTACTGACTGAATGAAAGGAGCTGGCATCTCACTCTCTTTGAATCTTCTTTATCATGCTAAGAGGAGCAGGAAAAAGTAAAAAATTTCAGAATTGCACCTTGCAATGCGGAGAAATTACTGTTTGTGCATTTACAATATTCAATGATTTTTGCCATTGAAAAACGTCCAGAAATGATTGAAGCTACTGACTGAATGAAAGGAGCTGGCATCTCACTCTCTTTGAATCTTCTTTATCATGCTAAGAGGAGCAGGATAAAGCAAAAAATTTCAGAATTGCACCTTGCAATGCGGAGAAATTACTGTTTGTGCATTTACAATATTCATTGATTTTTGCCATTGAAAAACATCATGTTATTCATATACCAGAAATGTTTGAAGCTACTGACTGAATGAAAGGAGCTGGCATCTCACTCTCCTTGAATCTTCTTTATCATGCTAAGAGGAGCAGGAAAAAGCAAAAAATTTCAGAATTGCACCTTGCAATGCGGAGAAATTACTGTTTGTGCATTTACAATATTCATTGATTTTTGCCATTGAAAAACATCATGTTATTCATATACCAGAAATGTTTGAAGCTACTGACTGAATGAAAGGAGCTGGCATCTCACTCTCTTTGAATCTTCTTTATCATGCTAAGAGGAGCAGGAAAAAGCAAAAAATTTCAGAATTGCACCTTGCAATGCGGAGAAATTACTGTTTGTGCATTTACAATATTCATTGATTTTTGCCATTGAAAAACATCACGTTATTCATATACCAGAAATGATTGAAGCTACTGACTGAATGAAAGGAGCTGGCAGCTCACTCTCTTTGAATCTTCTTTATCATGCTAAGAGGAGCAGGAAAAAGCAAAAAATTTCAGAGTTGCACCTTGCAATGCGGAGAAATTACTGTTTGTGCATTTACAATATTCATTGATTTTTGCAATTGAAAAACGTCCAGAAATGATTGAAGCTACTGACTGAATGAAAGGAGCTGGCATCTCACTCTCTTTGAATCTTCTTTATCATGCTAAGAGGAGCAGGAAAAAGCTAAAAATTTCAGAATTGCACCTTGCAATGCGGAGAAATTACTGTTTGTGCATTTACAATATTCATTGATTTTTGCCATTGAAAAACATCATGTTATTCATATACCAGGAATGTTTGAAGCTACTGACTGAATGAAAGGAGCTGGCATCTCACTCTCTTTGAATCTTCTTTATCATGCTAAGAGGAGCAGGAAAAAGCAAAAAATTTCAGAATTGCACCTTGCAATGCGGAGAAATTACTGTTTGTGCATTTACAATATTCATTGATTTTTGCCATTGAAAAACGTCCAGAAATGATTGAAGCTACTGACTGAATGAAAGGAGCTGGCATCTCACTCTCTTTTAATCTTGTTTATCATGCTAAGAGGAGCAGGAAAAAGCAAAAAATTTCAGAATTGCACCTTGCAATGCGGAGAAATTACTGTTTGTGCATTTACAATATTCATTGATTTTTGCCATTGAAAAACGTCCAGAAATGATTGAAGCTACTGACTGAATGAAAGGAGCTGGCATCTCACTCTCTTTGAATCTTCTTTATCATGCTAAGAGGAGCAGGAAAAAGCAAAAAATTTCAGAATTGCACCTTGCAATGTGGAGAAATTACTGTTTGTGCATTTACAATATTCATTGATTTTTGCCATTGAAAAACATCATGTTATTCATATACCAGAAATGATTGAAGCTACTGACTGAATGAAAGGAGCTGGCATCTCACTCTCTTTGAATCTTCTTTATCATGCTAAGAGGAGCAGGAAAAAGTAAAAAATTTCAGAATTGCACCTTGCAATGCGGAGAAATTACTGTTTGTGCATTTACAATATTCAATGATTTTTGCCATTGAAAAACGTCCAGAAATGATTGAAGCTACTGACTGAATGAAAGGAGCTGGCATCTCACTCTCTTTGAATCTTCTTTATCATGCTAAGAGGAGCAGGATAAAGCAAAAAATTTCAGAATTGCACCTTGCAATGCGGAGAAATTACTGTTTGTGCATTTACAATATTCATTGATTTTTGCCATTGAAAAACATCATGTTATTCATATACCAGAAATGTTTGAAGCTACTGACTGAATGAAAGGAGCTGGCATCTCACTCTCCTTGAATCTTCTTTATCATGCTAAGAGGAGCAGGAAAAAGCAAAAAATTTCAGAATTGCACCTTGCAATGCGGAGAAATTACTGTTTGTGCATTTACAATATTCATTGATTTTTGCCATTGAAAAACATCATGTTATTCATATACCAGAAATGTTTGAAGCTACTGACTGAATGAAAGGAGCTGGCATCTCACTCTCTTTGAATCTTCTTTATCATGCTAAGAGGAGCAGGAAAAAGCAAAAAATTTCAGAATTGCACCTTGCAATGCGGAGAAATTACTGTTTGTGCATTTACAATATTCATTGATTTTTGCCATTGAAAAACATCACGTTATTCATATACCAGAAATGATTGAAGCTACTGACTGAATGAAAGGAGCTGGCAGCTCACTCTCTTTGAATCTTCTTTATCATGCTAAGAGGAGCAGGAAAAAGCAAAAAATTTCAGAGTTGCACCTTGCAATGCGGAGAAATTACTGTTTGTGCATTTACAATATTCATTGATTTTTGCAATTGAAAAACGTCCAGAAATGATTGAAGCTACTGACTGAATGAAAGGAGCTGGCATCTCACTCTCTTTGAATCTTCTTTATCATGCTAAGAGGAGCAGGAAAAAGCTAAAAATTTCAGAATTGCACCTTGCAATGCGGAGAAATTACTGTTTGTGCATTTACAATATTCATTGATTTTTGCCATTGAAAAACATCATGTTATTCATATACCAGGAATGTTTGAAGCTACTGACTGAATGAAAGGAGCTGGCATCTCACTCTCTTTGAATCTTCTTTATCATGCTAAGAGGAGCAGGAAAAAGCAAAAAATTTCAGAATTGCACCTTGCAATGCGGAGAAATTACTGTTTGTGCATTTACAATATTCATTGATTTTTGCCATTGAAAAACGTCCAGAAATGATTGAAGCTACTGACTGAATGAAAGGAGCTGGCATCTCACTCTCTTTTAATCTTGTTTATCATGCTAAGAGGAGCAGGAAAAAGCAAAAAATTTCAGAATTGCACCTTGCAATGCGGAGAAATTACTGTTTGTGCATTTACAATATTCATTGATTTTTGCCATTGAAAAACGTCCAGAAATGATTGAAGCTACTGACTGAATGAAAGGAGCTGGCATCTCACTCTCTTTGAATCTTCTTTATCATGCTAAGAGGAGCAGGAAAAAGCAAAAAATTTCAGAATTGCACCTTGCAATGTGGAGAAATTACTGTTTGTGCATTTACAATATTCATTGATTTTTGCCATTGAAAAACATCATGTTATTCATATACCAGAAATGATTGAAGCTACTGACTGAATGAAAGGAGCTGGCATCTCACTCTCTTTGAATCTTCTTTATCATGCTAAGAGGAGCAGGAAAAAGTAAAAAATTTCAGAATTGCACCTTGCAATGCGGAGAAATTACTGTTTGTGCATTTACAATAATCAATGATTTTTGCCATTGAAAAACGTCCAGAAATGATTGAAGCTACTGACTGAATGAAAGGAGCTGGCATCTCACTCTCTTTGAATCTTCTTTATCATGCTAAGAGGAGCAGGAAAAAGCAAAAAATTTCAGAATTGCACCTTGCAATGCGGAGAAATTACTGTTTGTGCATTTACAATATTCATTGATTTTTGCCATTGAAAAACATCATGTTATTCATATACCAGAAATGATTGAAGCTACTGACTGAATGAAAGGAGCTGGCATCTCACTCTCTTTGAATCTTCTTTATCATGCTAAGAGGAGCAGGAAAAAGTAAAAAATTTCAGAATTGCACCTTGCAATGCGGAGAAATTACTGTTTGTGCATTTACAATATTCAATGATTTTTGCCTTTGAAAAACGTCCAGAAATGATTGAAGCTACTGACTGAACGAAAGGAGCTGGCATCTCACTCTCTTTGAATCTTCTTTATCATGCTAAGAGGAGCAGGAAAAAGCAAAAAATTTCAGAATTGCACCTTGCAATGCGGAGAAATTACTGTTTGTGCATTTACAATATTCATTGATTTTTGCCATTGAAAAACATCATGTTATTCATATACCAGAAATGATTGATGCTACTGACTGAATGAAAGGAGCTGGCATCTCACTCTCGTTGAATCTTCTTTATCATGCTAAGAGGAGCAGGAAAAAGCAAAAAATTTCAGAATTGCACCTTGCAATGCGGAGAAATTACTGTTTGTGCATTTACAATATTCATTGATTTTTGCCATTGAAAAACATCATGTTATTCATATACCAGAAATGTTTGAAGCTACTGACTGAATGAAAGGAGCTGGCATCTCACTCTCTTTGAATCTTCTTTATCATGCTAAGAGGAGCAGGAAAAAGCAAAAAATTTCAGAATTGCACCTTGCAATGCGGAGAAATTACTGTTTGTGCATTTACAATATTCATTGATTTTTGCAATTGAAAAACGTCCAGAAATGATTGAAGCTACTGACTGAATGAAAGGAGCTGGCATCTCACTCTCTTTGAATCTTCTTTATCATGCTAAGAGGAGCAGGAAAAAGCAAAAAATTTCAGAATTGCACCTTGCAATGCGGAGAAATTACTGTTTGTGCATTTACAATATTCATTGATTTTTGCCATTGAAAAACATTATGTTATTCATATACCAGGAATGTTTGAAGCTACTGACTGAATGAAAGGAGCTGGCATCTCACTCTCTTTGAATCTTCTTTATCATGCTAAGAGGAGCAGGAAAAAGTAAAAAATTTCAGAATTGCACCTTGCAATGCGGAGAAATTACTGTTTGTGCATTTACAATATTCATTGATTTTTGCCATTGAAAAACGTCCAGAAATGATTGAAGCTACTGACTGAATGAAAGGAGCTGGCATCTCACTCTCTTTGAATCTTGTTTATCATGCTAAGAGGAGCAGGAAAAAGCAAAAAATTTCAGAATTGCACCTTGCAATGCGAAGAAATTACTGTTTGTGCATTTACAATATTCATTGATGTTTGCCATTGAAAAACGTCCAGAAATGATTGAAGCTACTGACTGAATGAAAGGAGCTGGCATCTCACTTTCTTTGAATCTTCTTTATTATGCTAAGAGGAGCAGGAAAAAGCAAAAAATTTCAGAATTGCACCTTGCAATGCGGAGAAATTACTGTTTGTGCATTTACAATATTCATTGATTTTTGCCATTGAAAAACATCATGTTATTCATATACCAGAAATGATTGAAGCTACTGACTGAATGAAAGGAGCTGGCATCTCACTCTCTTTGAATCTTCTTTATCATGCTAAGAGGAGCAGGAAAAAGTAAAAAATTTCAGAATTGCACCTTGCAATGCGGAGAAATTACTGTTTGTGCATTTACAATATTCAATGATTTTTGCCATTGAAAAACGTCCAGAAATGATTGAAGCTACTGACTGAATGAAAGGAGCTGGCATCTCACTCTCTTTGAATCTTCTTTATCATGCTAAGAGGAGCAGGAAAAAGTAAAAAATTTCAGAATTGCACCTTGCAATGCGGAGAAATTACTGTTTGTGCATTTACAATATTCAATGATTTTTGCCTTTGAAAAACGTCCAGAAATGATTGAAGCTACTGACTGAACGAAAGGAGCTGGCATCTCACTCTCTTTGAATCTTCTTTATCATGCTAAGAGGAGCAGGAAAAAGCAAAAAATTTCAGAATTGCACCTTGCAATGCGGAGAAATTACTGTTTGTGCATTTACAATATTCATTGATTTTTGCCATTGAAAAACATCATGTTATTCATATACCAGAAATGTTTGAAGCTACTGACTGAATGAAAGGAGCTGGCATCTCACTCTCTTTGAATCTTCTTTATCATGCTAAGAGGAGCAGGAAAAAGCAAAAAATTTCAGAATTGCACCTTGCAATGCGGAGAAATTACTGTTTGTGCATTTACAATATTCATTGATTTTTGCCATTGAAAAACGTCCAGAAATGATTGAAGCTACTGACTGAATGAAAGGAGCTGGCATCTCACTCTGAATTTTCTTTATCATGCTAAGAGGAGCAGGAAAAAGCAAAAAATTTCAGAATTGCACCTTGCAATGCGGAGAAATTACTGTTTGTGCATTTACAATATTCATTGATTTTTGCCATTGAAAAATGTCCAGAAATGATTGAAGCTACTGACTGAATGAAAGGAGCTGGCATCTCACTCTCTTTGAATCTTCTTTATCATGCTAAGAGGAGCAGGAAAAAGCAAAAAATTTCAGAATTGCACCTTGCAATGCGGAGAAATTACTGTTTGTGCATTTACAATATTCATTGATTTTTGACATTGAAAAACATCATGTTATTCATATACCAGAAATGATTGAAGCTACTGACTGAATGAAAGGAGCTGGCATCTCACTCTCTTTGAATCTTCTTTATCATGCTAAGAGGAGCAGGAAAAAGTAAAAAATTTCAGAATTTCACCTTGCAATGCGGAGAAATTACTGTTTGTGCATTTACAATATTCAATTATTTTTGCCATTGAAAAACGTCCAGAAATGATTGAAGCTACTGACTGAATGAAAGGAGCTGGCATCTCACTCTCTTTGAATCTTCTTTATCATGCTAAGAGGAGCAGGAAAAAGCAAAAAACTTCAGAATTGCACCTTGCAATGCGGAGAAATTACTGTTTGTGCATTTACAATATTCATTGATTTTTGCCATTGAAAAACATCATGTTATTCATATACCAGAAATGATTGAAGCTACTGACTGAATAAAAGGAGCTGGCATCTCACTCTCTTTGAATCTTCTTTATCATGCTAAGAGGAGCAGGAAAAAGTAAAAAATTTCAGAATTGCACCTTGCAATGCGGAGAAATTACTGTTTGTGCATTTACAATATTCAATGATTTTTGCCTTTGAAAAACGTCCAGAAATGATTGAAGCTACTGACTGAACGAAAGGAGCTGGCATCTCACTCTCTTTGAATCTTCTTTATCATGCTAAGAGGAGCAGGAAAAAGCAAAAAATTTCAGAATTGCACCTTGCAATGCGGAGAAATTACTGTTTGTGCATTTACAATATTCATTGATTTTTGCCATTGAAAAACATCATGTTATTCATATACCAGAAATGTTTGAAGCTACTGACTGAATGAAAGGAGCTGGCATCTCACTCTCTTTGAATCTTCTTTATCATGCTAAGAGGAGCAGGAAAAAGCAAAAAATTTCAGAATTGCACCTTGCAATGCGGAGAAATTACTGTTTGTGCATTTACAATATTCATTGATTTTTGCCATTGAAAAACGTCCAGAAATGATTGAAGCTACTGACTGAATGAAAGCAGCTGGCATCTCACTCTGAATTTTCTTTATCATGCTAAGAGGAGCAGGAAAAAGCAAAAAATTTCAGAATTGCACCTTGCAATGCGGAGAAATTACTGTTTGTGCATTTACAATATTCATTGATTTTTGCCATTGAAAAACGTCCAGAAATGATTGAAGCTACTGACTGAATGAAAGGAGCTGGCATCTCACTCTCTTTGAATCGTCTTTATCATGCTAAGAGGAGCAGGAAAAAGCAAAAAATTTCAGAATTGCACCTTGCAATGCGGAGAAATTACTGTTTGTGCATTTACAATATTCATTGATTTTTGCCATTGAAAAACATCATGTTATTCATATACCAGAAATGTTTGAAGCTACTGACTGAATGAAAGGAGCTGGCATCTCACTCTCTTTGAATCTTCTTTATCATGCTAAGAGGAGCAGGAAAAAGCAAAAAATTTCAGAATTGCACCTTGCAATGCGGAGAAATTACTGTTTGCATTTACAATATTCATTGATTTTTGCCATTGAAAAACATCATGTTATTCATATACCAGAAATGTTTGAAGCTACTGACTGAATGAAAGGAGCTGGCATCTCACTCTCTTTGAATCTTCTTTATCATGCTTGGATTAGCAGGAAAAAGCAAAAAATTTCAGAATTGCACCTTGCAATGTGGAGATATTACTGTTTGTGCATTTACAATATTCATTGATTTTTGCCATTGAAAAACATGTTTTTCATATACCAGAAATGTTTGAAGCTACTGACTGAATGAAAGGAGCTGGCATCTCACTCTCTTTGAATCTTCTTTATCATGCTAGGATTAACAGGAAAAAGCAAAAAATTTCAGAATTGCACCTTGCAATGTGGAGATATTACTGTTTGTGCATTTACAATATTCATTGATTTTTGCCATTGAAAAACGTCCAGAAATGTTTGAAGCTACTGACTGAATGAAAGGAGCTGGCATCTCACTCTCTTTGAATCTTCTTTATCATGCTAGGATTAGCAGGAAAAAGCAAAAAATTTCAGAATTGCACCTTGCAATGTGGAGATATTGCTGTTTGTGCATTTACAATATTCATTGATTTTTGCCATTGAAAAACATGTTTTTCATATACAAGAAATGTTTGAAGCTACTGACTGAATGAAAGGAGCTGGCATCTCACTCTCTTTGAATCTTCTTTATCATGCTAGGATTAGCAGGAAAAAGCAAAAAATTTCAGAATTGCACCTTGCAATGTGGAGATATTACTGTTTGTGCATTTACAATATTCATTGATTTTTGCCATTGAAAAACGTCCAGAAATGTTTGAAGCTACTGACTGAATGAAAGGAGCTGGCATCTCACTCTCTTTGAATCTTCTTTATCATGCTAGGATTAGCAGGAAAAAGCAAAAAATTTCAGAATTGCACCTTGCAATGTGGAGATATTACTGTTTGTGCATTTACAATATTCATTGATTTTTGCCATTGAAAAACATGTTTTTCATATACCAGAAATGTTTGAAGCTACTGACGGAATGAAAGGAGCTGGCATCTCACTCTCTTTGAATCTTCTTTATCATGCTAGGATTAGCAGGAAAAAGCAAAAAATTTCAGAATTGCACCTTGCAATGTGGAGATATTACTGTTTGTGCATTTACAATATTCATTGATTTTTGCCATTGAAAAACATGTTTTTCATATTCCAGAAATGTTTGAAGCTACTGACTGAATGAAAGGAGCTGGCATCTCACTGTCTTTGAATCTTCTTTATCATGCTAGGATTAACAGGAAAAAGCAAAAAATTTCAGAATTGCACCTTGCAATGTGGAGATATTACTGTTTGTGCATTTACAATATTCATTGATTTTGCCATTGAAAAACGTCCAGAAATGTTTGAAGCTACTGACTGAATGAAAGGAGCTGGCATCTCACTCTCTTTAAATCTTCTTTATCATGCTAGGATTATCAGGAAAAAGCAAAAAAATTTCAGAATTGCACCTTGCAATGTGGAGATATTACTGTTTGTGCATTTACAATATTCATTGATTTTTGCCATTGAAAAACATGTTTTTCATATATCAGAAATGTTTGAAGCTACTGACTGAATGAAAGGAGCTGGCATCTCACTCTCTTTGAATCTTCTTTATCATGCTAGGATAAGCAGGAAAAAGCAAAAAATTTCAGAATTGCACCTTGCAATGTGGAGATATTACTGTTTGTGCATTTACAATATTCATTGATTTTTGCCATTGAAAAACATGTTTTTCATATACCAGAAATGTTTGAAGCTACTGACTTGAATGAAAGGAGCTGGCATCTCACTCTCTTTGAATCTTCTTTATCATGCTAGGATTAACAGGAAAAAGCAAAAAATTTCAGAATTGCACCTTGCAATGTGGAGATATTACTGTTTGTGCATTTACAATATTCATTGATTTTTGCCATTGAAAAACGTCCAGAAATGTTTGAAGCTACTGACTGAATGAAAGGAGCTGGTATCTCACTCTCTTTGAATCTTCTTTATCATGCTAGGATTAGCAGGAAAAAGCAAAAAATTTCAGAATTGCACCTTGCAATGTGGAGATATTACTGTTTGTGCATTTACAATATTCATTGATTTTTGCCATTGAAAAACATGTTTTTCATATACAAGAAATGTTTGAAGCTACTGACTGAATGAAAGGAGCTGGCATCTCACTCTCTTTGAATCTTCTTTATCATGCTAGGATTAGCAGGAAAAAGCAAAAAATTTCAGAATTGCACCTTGCAATGTGGAGATATTACTGTTTGTGCATTTACAATATTCATTGATTTTTGCCATTGAAAAACGTCCAGAAATGTTTGAAGCTACTGACTGAATGAAATTAGCTGGCATCTCACTCTCTTTGAATCTTCTTTATCATGCTAGGATTAGCAGGAAAAAGCAAAAAATTTCAGAATTGCACCTTGCAATGTGGAGATATTACTGTTTGTGCATTTACAATATTCATTGATTTTGCCATTGAAAAACGTCCAGAAATGTTTGAAGCTACTGACTGAATGAAAGGAGCTGGCATCTCACTCTCTTTGAATCTTCTTTATCATGCTAGGATTAGCAGGAAAAAGCAAAAAATTTCAGAATTGCACCTTGCAATGTGGAGATATTACTGTTTGTGCATTTACAATATTCATTGATTTTTGCCATTGAAAAACATGTTTTTCATATACCAGAAATGTTTGAAGCTACTGACGGAATGAAAGGAGCTGGCATCTCACTCTCTTTGAATCTTCTTTATCATGCTAGGATTAGCAGGAAAAAGCAAAAAATTTCAGAATTGCACCTTGCAATGTGGAGATATTACTGTTTGTGCATTTACAATATTCATTGATTTTTGCCATTGAAAAACATGTTTTTCATATACCAGAAATGTTTGAAGCTACTGACTGAATGAAAGGAGCTGGCATCTCACTGTCTTTGAATCTTCTTTATCATGCTAGGATTAACAGGAAAAAGCAAAAAATTTCAGAATTGCACCTAGCAATGTGGAGATATTACTGTTTGTGCATTTACAATATTCATTGATTTTGCCATTGAAAAACGTCCAGAAATGTTTGAAGCTACTGACTGAATGAAAGGAGCTGGCATCTCACTCTCTTTGAATCTTCTTTATCATGCTAGGATAAGCAGGAAAAAGCAAAAAATTTCAGAATTGCACCTTGCAATGTGGAGATATTACTGTTTGTGCATTTACAATATTCATTGATTTTTGCCATTGAAAAACATGTTTTTCATATACCAGAAATGTTTGAAGCTACTGACGGAATGAAAGGAGCTGGCATCTCACTCTCTTTGAATCTTCTTTATCATGCTAGGATTAGCAGGAAAAAGCAAAAAATTTCAGAATTGCACCTTGCAATGTGGAGATATTACTGTTTGTGCATTTACAATATTCATTGATTTTTGCCATTGAAAAACATGTTTTTCATATACCAGAAATGTTTGAAGCTACTGACTGAATGAAAGGAGCTGGCATCTCACTGTCTTTGAATCTTCTTTATCATGCTAGGATTAACAGGAAAAAGCAAAAAATTTCAGAATTGCACCTTGCAATGTGGAGATATTACTGTTTGTGCATTTACAATATTCATTGATTTTGCCATTGAAAAACGTCCAGAAATGTTTGAAGCTACTGACTGAATGAAAGGAGCTGGCATCTCACTCTCTTTGAATCTTCTTTATCATGCTAGGATTAGCAGGAAAAAGCAAAAAAATTTCAGAATTGCACCTTGCAATGTGGAGATATTACTGTTTGTGCATTTACAATATTCATTGATTTTTGCCATTGAAAAACATGTTTTTCATATACCAGAAATGTTTGAAGCTACTGACTGAATGAAAGGAGCTGGCATCTCACTCTCTTTGAATCTTCTTTATCATGCTAGGATAAGCAGGAAAAAGCAAAAAATTTCAGAATTGCACCTTGCAATGTGGAGATATTACTGTTTGTGCATTTACAATATTCATTGATTTTTGCCATTGAAAAACATGTTTTTCATATACCAGAAATGTTTGAAGCTACTGACTTGAATGAAAGGAGCTGGCATCTCACTCTCTTTGAATCTTCTTTATCATGCTAGGATTAACAGGAAAAAGCAAAAAATTTCAGAATTGCACCTTGCAATGTGGAGATATTACTGTTTGTGCATTTACAATATTCATTGATTTTTGCCATTGAAAAACGTCCAGAAATGTTTGAAGCTACTGACTGAATGAAAGGAGCTGGTATCTCACTCTCTTTGAATCTTCTTTATCATGCTAGGATTAGCAGGAAAAAGCAAAAAATTTCAGAATTGCACCTTGCAATGTGGAGATATTACTGTTTATGCATTTACAATATTCATTGATTTTTGCCATTGAAAAACATGTTTTTCATATACAAGAAATGTTTGAAGCTACTGACTGAATGAAAGGAGCTGGCATCTCACTCTCTTTGAATCTTCTTTATCATGCTAGGATTAGCAGGAAAAAGCAAAAAATTTCAGAATTGCACCTTGCAATGTGGAGATATTACTGTTTGTGCATTTACAATATTCATTGATTTTTGCCATTGAAAAACGTCCAGAAATGTTTGAAGCTACTGACTGAATGAAATTAGCTGGCATCTCACTCTCTTTGAATCTTCTTTATCATGCTAGGATTAGCAGGAAAAAGCAAAAAATTTCAGAATTGCACCTAGCAATGTGGAGATATTACTGTTTGTGCATTTACAATATTCATTGATTTTTGCCATTGAAAAACATCATGTTATTCATATACCAGAAATGATTGAAGCTACTGACTGAATGAAAGGAGCTGGCATCTCACTCTCTTTGAATCTTCTTTATCATGCTAAGAGGAGCAGGAAAAAGTAAAAAATTTCAGAATTGCACCTTGCAATGCGGAGAAATTACTGTTTGTGCATTTACAATATTCAATGATTTTTGCCATTGAAAAACGTCCAGAAATGATTGAAGCTACTGACTGAATGAAAGGAGCTGGCATCTCACTCTCTTTGAATCTTCTTTATCATGCTAAGAGGAGCAGGAAAAAGTAAAAAATTTCAGAATTGCACCTTGCAATGCGGAGAAATTACTGTTTGTGCATTTACAATATTCAATGATTTTTGCCTTTGAAAAACGTCCAGAAATGATTGAAGCTACTGACTGAACGAAAGGAGCTGGCATCTCACTCTCTTTGAATCTTCTTTATCATGCTAAGAGGAGCAGGAAAAAGCAAAAAATTTCAGAATTGCACCTTGCAATGCGGAGAAATTACTGTTTGTGCATTTACAATATTCATTGATTTTTGCCATTGAAAAACATCATGTTATTCATATACCAGAAATGTTTGAAGCTACTGACTGAATGAAAGGAGCTGGCATCTCACTCTCTTTGAATCTTCTTTATCATGCTAAGAGGAGCAGGAAAAAGCAAAAAATTTCAGAATTGCACCTTGCAATGCGGAGAAATTACTGTTTGTGCATTTACAATATTCATTGATTTTTGCCATTGAAAAACGTCCAGAAATGATTGAAGCTACTGACTGAATGAAAGGAGCTGGCATCTCACTCTGAATTTTCTTTATCATGCTAAGAGGAGCAGGAAAAAGCAAAAAATTTCAGAATTGCACCTTGCAATGCGGAGAAATTACTGTTTGTGCATTTACAATATTCATTGATTTTTGCCATTGAAAAACGTCCAGAAATGATTGAAGCTACTGACTGAATGAAAGGAGCTGGCATCTCACTCTCTTTGAATCTTCTTTATCATGCTAAGAGGAGCAGGAAAAAGCAAAAAATTTCAGAATTGCACCTTGCAATGCGGAGAAATTACTGTTTGTGCATTTACAATATTCATTGATTTTTGACATTGAAAAACATCATGTTATTCATATACCAGAAATGATTGAAGCTACTGACTGAATGAAAGGAGCTGGCATCTCACTCTCTTTGAATCTTCTTTATCATGCTAAGAGGAGCAGGAAAAAGTAAAAAATTTCAGAATTGCACCTTGCAATGCGGAGAAATTACTGTTTGTGCATTTACAATATTCAATGATTTTTGCCATTGAAAAACGTCCAGAAATGTTTGAAGCTACTGACTGAATGAAAGGAGCTGGCATCTCACTCTCTTTGAATCTTCTTTATCATGCTAAGAGGAGCAGGAAAAAGCAAAAAACTTCAGAATTGCACCTTGCAATGCGGAGAAATTACTGTTTGTGCATTTACAATATTCATTGATTTTTGCCATTGAAAAACATCATGTTATTCATATACCAGAAATGATTGAAGCTACTGACTGAATAAAAGGAGCTGGCATCTCACTCTCTTTGAATCTTCTTTATCATGCTAAGAGGAGCAGAAAAAAGTAAAAAATTTCAGAATTGCACCTTGCAATGCGGAGAAATTACTGTTTGTGCATTTACAATATTCAATGATTTTTGCCTTTGAAAAACGTCCAGAAATGATTGAAGCTACTGACTGAACGAAAGGAGCTGGCATCTCACTCTCTTTGAATCTTCTTTATCATGCTAAGAGGAGCAGGAAAAAGCAAAAAATTTCAGAATTGCACCTTGCAATGCGGAGAAATTACTGTTTGTGCATTTACAATATTCATTGATTTTTGCCATTGAAAAACATCATGTTATTCATATACCAGAAATGTTTGAAGCTACTGACTGAATGAAAGGAGCTGGCATCTCACTCTCTTTGAATCTTCTTTATCATGCTAAGAGGAGCAGGAAAAAGCAAAAAATTTCAGAATTGCACCTTGCAATGCGGAGAAATTACTGTTTGTGCATTTACAATATTCATTGATTTTTGCCATTGAAAAACGTCCAGAAATGATTGAAGCTACTGACTGAATGAAAGCAGCTGGCATCTCACTCTGAATTTTCTTTATCATGCTAAGAGGAGCAGGAAAAAGCAAAAAATTTCAGAATTGCACCTTGCAATGCGGAGAAATTACTGTTTGTGCATTTACAATATTCATTGATTTTTGCCATTGAAAAACGTCCAGAAATGATTGAAGCTACTGACTGAATGAAAGGAGCTGGCATCTCACTCTCTTTGAATCGTCTTTATCATGCTAAGAGGAGCAGGAAAAAGCAAAAAATTTCAGAATTGCACCTTGCAATGCGGAGAAATTACTGTTTGTGCATTTACAATATTCATTGATTTTTGCCATTGAAAAACATCATGTTATTCATATACCAGAAATGTTTGAAGCTACTGACTGAATGAAAGGAGCTGGCATCTCACTCTCTTTGAATCTTCTTTATCATGCTAAGAGGAGCAGGAAAAAGTAAAAAATTTCAGAATTGCACCTTGCAATGCGGAGAAATTACTGTTTGTGCATTTACAATATTCAATGATTTTTGCCTTTGAAAAACGTCCAGAAATGATTGAAGCTACTGACTGAATGAAAGGAGCTGGCATCTCACTCTCTTTGAATCTTCTTTATCATGCTAAGAGGAGCAGGAAAAAGTAAAAAATTTCAGAATTGCACCTTGCAATGCGGAGAAATTACTGTTTGTGCATTTACAATATTCAATGATTTTTGCCTTTGAAAAACGTCCAGAAATGATTGAAGCTACTGACTGAACGAAAGGAGCTGGCATCTCACTCTCTTTGAATCTTCTTTATCATGCTAAGAGGAGCAGGAAAAAGCAAAAAATTTCAGAATTGCACCTTGCAATGCGGAGAAATTACTGTTTGTGCATTTACAATATTCATTGATTTTTGCCATTGAAAAACATCATGTTATTCATATACCAGAAATGTTTGAAGCTACTGACTGAATGAAAGGAGCTGGCATCTCACTCTCTTTGAATCTTCTTTATCATGCTAAGAGGAGCAGGAAAAAGCAAAAAATTTCAGAATTGCACCTTGCAATGCGGAGAAATTACTGTTTGTGCATTTACAATATTCATTGATTTTTGCCATTGAAAAACGTCCAGAAATGATTGAAGCTACTGACTGAATGAAAGGAGCTGGCATCTCACTCTGAATTTTCTTTATCATGCTAAGAGGAGCAGGAAAAAGCAAAAAATTTCAGAATTGCACCTTGCAATGCGGAGAAATTACTGTTTGTGCATTTACAATATTCATTGATTTTTGCCATTGAAAAACGTCCAGAAATGATTGAAGCTACTGACTGAATGAAAGGAGCTGGCATCTCACTCTCTTTGAATCTTCTTTATCATGCTAAGAGGAGCAGGAAAAAGCAAAAAATTTCAGAATTGCACCTTGCAATGCGGAGAAATTACTGTTTGTGCATTTACAATATTCATTGATTTTTGACATTGAAAAACATCATGTTATTCATATACCAGAAATGATTGAAGCTACTGACTGAATGAAAGGAGCTGGCATCTCACTCTCTTTGAATCTTCTTTATCATGCTAAGAGGAGCAGGAAAAAGTAAAAAATTTCAGAATTGCACCTTGCAATGCGGAGAAATTACTGTTTGTGCATTTACAATATTCAATGATTTTTGCCATTGAAAAACGTCCAGAAATGTTTGAAGCTACTGACTGAATGAAAGGAGCTGGCATCTCACTCTCTTTGAATCTTCTTTATCATGCTAAGAGGAGCAGGAAAAAGCAAAAAACTTCAGAATTGCACCTTGCAATGCGGAGAAATTACTGTTTGTGCATTTACAATATTCATTGATTTTTGCCATTGAAAAACATCATGTTATTCATATACCAGAAATGATTGAAGCTACTGACTGAATAAAAGGAGCTGGCATCTCACTCTCTTTGAATCTTCTTTATCATGCTAAGAGGAGCAGGAAAAAGTAAAAAATTTCAGAATTGCACCTTGCAATGCGGAGAAATTACTGTTTGTGCATTTACAATATTCAATGATTTTTGCCTTTGAAAAACGTCCAGAAATGATTGAAGCTACTGACTGAACGAAAGGAGCTGGCATCTCACTCTCTTTGAATCTTCTTTATCATGCTAAGAGGAGCAGGAAAAAGCAAAAAATTTCAGAATTGCACCTTGCAATGCGGAGAAATTACTGTTTGTGCATTTACAATATTCATTGATTTTTGCCATTGAAAAACATCATGTTATTCATATACCAGAAATGTTTGAAGCTACTGACTGAATGAAAGGAGCTGGCATCTCACTCTCTTTGAATCTTCTTTATCATGCTAAGAGGAGCAGGAAAAAGCAAAAAATTTCAGAATTGCACCTTGCAATGCGGAGAAATTACTGTTTGTGCATTTACAATATTCATTGATTTTTGCCATTGAAAAACGTCCAGAAATGATTGAAGCTACTGACTGAATGAAAGCAGCTGGCATCTCACTCTGAATTTTCTTTATCATGCTAAGAGGAGCAGGAAAAAGCAAAAAATTTCAGAATTGCACCTTGCAATGCGGAGAAATTACTGTTTGTGCATTTACAATATTCATTGATTTTTGCCATTGAAAAACGTCCAGAAATGATTGAAGCTACTGACTGAATGAAAGGAGCTGGCATCTCACTCTCTTTGAATCGTCTTTATCATGCTAAGAGGAGCAGGAAAAAGCAAAAAATTTCAGAATTGCACCTTGCAATGCGGAGAAATTACTGTTTGTGCATTTACAATATTCATTGATTTTTGCCATTGAAAAACATCATGTTATTCATATACCAGAAATGTTTGAAGCTACTGACTGAATGAAAGGAGCTGGCATCTCACTCTCTTTGAATCTTCTTTATCATGCTAAGAGGAGCAGGAAAAAGCAAAAAATTTCAGAATTGCACCTTGCAATGCGGAGAAATTACTGTTTGTGCATTTACAATATTCATTGATTTTTGCCATTGAAAAACATCATGTTATTCATATACCAGAAATGTTTGAAGCTACTGACTGAATGAAAGGAGCTGGCATCTCACTCTCTTTGAATCTTCTTTATCATGCTTGGATTAGCAGGAAAAAGCAAAAAATTTCAGAATTGCACCTTGCAATGTGGAGATATTACTGTTTGTGCATTTACAATATTCATTGATTTTTGCCATTGAAAAACATGTTTTTCATATACCAGAAATGTTTGAAGCTACTGACTGAATGAAAGGAGCTGGAATCTCACTCTCTTTGAATCTTCTTTATCATGCTAGGATTAGCAGGAAAAAGCAAAAAATTTCAGAATTGCACCTTGCAATGTGGAGATATTACTGTTTGTGCATTTACAATATTCATTGATTTTTGCCATTGAAAAACATGTTTTTCATATACCAGAAATGTTTGAAGCTACTGACTGAATGAAAGGAGCTGGCATCTCACTCTCTTTGAATCTTCTTTATCATGCTAGGATTAACAGGAAAAAGCAAAAAATTTCAGAATTGCACCTTGCAATGTGGAGATATTACTGTTTGTGCATTTACAATATTCATTGATTTTTGCCATTGAAAAACGTCCAGAAATGTTTGAAGCTACTGACTGAATGAAAGGAGCTGGCATCTCACTCTCTTTGAATCTTCTTTATCATGCTAGGATTAGCAGGAAAAAGCAAAAAATTTCAGAATTGCACCTTGCAATGTGGAGATATTGCTGTTTGTGCATTTACAATATTCATTGATTTTTGCCATTGAAAAACATGTTTTTCATATACAAGAAATGTTTGAAGCTACTGACTGAATGAAAGGAGCTGGCATCTCACTCTCTTTGAATCTTCTTTATCATGCTAGGATTAGCAGGAAAAAGCAAAAAATTTCAGAATTGCACCTTGCAATGTGGAGATATTACTGTTTGTGCATTTACAATATTCATTGATTTTTGCCATTGAAAAACGTCCAGAAATGTTTGAAGCTACTGACTGAATGAAAGGAGCTGGCATCTCACTCTCTTTGAATCTTCTTTATCATGCTAGGATTAGCAGGAAAAAGCAAAAAATTTCAGAATTGCACCTTGCAATGTGGAGATATTACTGTTTGTGCATTTACAATATTCATTGATTTTTGCCATTGAAAAACATGTTTTTCATATACCAGAAATGTTTGAAGCTACTGACGGAATGAAAGGAGCTGGCATCTCACTCTCTTTGAATCTTCTTTATCATGCTAGGATTAGCAGGAAAAAGCAAAAAATTTCAGAATTGCACCTTGCAATGTGGAGATATTACTGTTTGTGCATTTACAATATTCATTGATTTTTGCCATTGAAAAACATGTTTTTCATATACCAGAAATGTTTGAAGCTACTGACTGAATGAAAGGAGCTGGCATCTCACTGTCTTTGAATCTTCTTTATCATGCTAGGATTAACAGGAAAAAGCAAAAAATTTCAGAATTGCACCTTGCAATGTGGAGATATTACTGTTTGTGCATTTACAATATTCATTGATTTTGCCATTGAAAAACGTCCAGAAATGTTTGAAGCTACTGACTGAATGAAAGGAGCTGGCATCTCACTCTCTTTAAATCTTCTTTATCATGCTAGGATTAGCAGGAAAAAGCAAAAAAATTTCAGAATTGCACCTTGCAATGTGGAGATATTACTGTTTGTGCATTTACAATATTCATTGATTTTTGCCATTGAAAAACATGTTTTTCATATATCAGAAATGTTTGAAGCTACTGACTGAATGAAAGGAGCTGGCATCTCACTCTCTTTGAATCTTCTTTATCATGCTAGGATAAGCAGGAAAAAGCAAAAAATTTCAGAATTGCACCTTGCAATGTGGAGATATTACTGTTTGTGCATTTACAATATTCATTGATTTTTGCCATTGAAAAACATGTTTTTCATATACCAGAAATGTTTGAAGCTACTGACTTGAATGAAAGGAGCTGGCATCTCACTCTCTTTGAATCTTCTTTATCATGCTAGGATTAACAGGAAAAAGCAAAAAATTTCAGAATTGCACCTTGCAATGTGGAGATATTACTGTTTGTGCATTTACAATATTCATTGATTTTTGCCATTGAAAAACGTCCAGAAATGTTTGAAGCTACTGACTGAATGAAAGGAGCTGGTATCTCACTCTCTTTGAATCTTCTTTATCATGCTAGGATTAGCAGGAAAAAGCAAAAAATTTCAGAATTGCACCTTGCAATGTGGAGATATTACTGTTTGTGCATTTACAATATTCATTGATTTTTGCCATTGAAAAACATGTTTTTCATATACAAGAAATGTTTGAAGCTACTGACTGAATGAAAGGAGCTGGCATCTCACTCTCTTTGAATCTTCTTTATCATGCTAGGATTAGCAGGAAAAAGCAAAAAATTTCAGAATTGCACCTTGCAATGTGGAGATATTACTGTTTGTGCATTTACAATATTCATTGATTTTTGCCATTGAAAAACGTCCAGAAATGTTTGAAGCTACTGACTGAATGAAATTAGCTGGCATCTCACTCTCTTTGAATCTTCTTTATCATGCTAGGATTAGCAGGAAAAAGCAAAAAATTTCAGAATTGCACCTTGCAATGTGGAGATATTACTGTTTGTGCATTTACAATATTCATTGATTTTGCCATTGAAAAACGTCCAGAAATGTTTGAAGCTACTGACTGAATGAAAGGAGCTGGCATCTCACTCTCTTTGAATCTTCTTTATCATGCTAGGATTAGCAGGAAAAAGCAAAAAATTTCAGAATTGCACCTTGCAATGTGGAGATATTACTGTTTGTGCATTTACAATATTCATTGATTTTTGCCATTGAAAAACATGTTTTTCATATACCAGAAATGTTTGAAGCTACTGACGGAATGAAAGGAGCTGGCATCTCACTCTCTTTGAATCTTCTTTATCATGCTAGGATTAGCAGGAAAAAGCAAAAAATTTCAGAATTGCACCTTGCAATGTGGAGATATTACTGTTTGTGCATTTACAATATTCATTGATTTTTGCCATTGAAAAACATGTTTTTCATATACCAGAAATGTTTGAAGCTACTGACTGAATGAAAGGAGCTGGCATCTCACTGTCTTTGAATCTTCTTTATCATGCTAGGATTAACAGGAAAAAGCAAAAAATTTCAGAATTGCACCTTGCAATGTGGAGATATTACTGTTTGTGCATTTACAATATTCATTGATTTTGCCATTGAAAAACGTCCAGAAATGTTTGAAGCTACTGACTGAATGAAAGGAGCTGGCATCTCACTCTCTTTGAATCTTCTTAATCATGCTAGGATAAGCAGGAAAAAGCAAAAAATTTCAGAATTGCACCTTGCAATGTGGAGATATTACTGTTTGTGCATTTACAATATTCATTGATTTTTGCCATTGAAAAACATGTTTTTCATATACCAGAAATGTTTGAAGCTACTGACGGAATGAAAGGAGCTGGCATCTCACTCTCTTTGAATCTTCTTTATCATGCTAGGATTAGCAGGAAAAAGCAAAAAATTTCAGAATTGCACCTTGCAATGTGGAGATATTACTGTTTGTGCATTTACAATATTCATTGATTTTTGCCATTGAAAAACATGTTTTTCATATACCAGAAATGTTTGAAGCTACTGACTGAATGAAAGGAGCTGGCATCTCACTGTCTTTGAATCTTCTTTATCATGCTAGGATTAACAGGAAAAAGCAAAAAATTTCAGAATTGCACCTTGCAATGTGGAGATATTACTGTTTGTGCATTTACAATATTCATTGATTTTGCCATTGAAAAACGTCCAGAAATGTTTGAAGCTACTGACTGAATGAAAGGAGCTGGCATCTCACTCTCTTTGAATCTTCTTTATCATGCTAGGATTAGCAGGAAAAAGCAAAAAAATTTCAGAATTGCACCTTGCAATGTGGAGATATTACTGTTTGTGCATTTACAATATTCATTGATTTTTGCCATTGAAAAACATGTTTTTCATATACCAGAAATGTTTGAAGCTACTGACTGAATGAAAGGAGCTGGCATCTCACTCTCTTTGAATCTTCTTTATCATGCTAGGATAAGCAGGAAAAAGCAAAAAATTTCAGAATTGCACCTTGCAATGTGGAGATATTACTGTTTGTGCATTTACAATATTCATTGATTTTTGCCATTGAAAAACATGTTTTTCATATACCAGAAATGTTTGAAGCTACTGACTTGAATGAAAGGAGCTGGCATCTCACTCTCTTTGAATCTTCTTTATCATGCTAGGATTAACAGGAAAAAGCAAAAAATTTCAGAATTGCACCTTGCAATGTGGAGATATTACTGTTTGTGCATTTACAATATTCATTGATTTTTGCCATTGAAAAACGTCCAGAAATGTTTGAAGCTACTGACTGAATGAAAGGAGCTGGTATCTCACTCTCTTTGAATCTTCTTTATCATGCTAGGATTAGCAGGAAAAAGCAAAAAATTTCAGAATTGCACCTTGCAATGTGGAGATATTACTGTTTATGCATTTACAATATTCATTGATTTTTGCCATTGAAAAACATGTTTTTCATATACAAGAAATGTTTGAAGCTACTGACTGAATGAAAGGAGCTGGCATCTCACTCTCTTTGAATCTTCTTTATCATGCTAGGATTAGCAGGAAAAAGCAAAAAATTTCAGAATTGCACCTTGCAATGTGGAGATATTACTGTTTGTGCATTTACAATATTCATTGATTTTTGCCATTGAAAAACGTCCAGAAATGTTTGAAGCTACTGACTGAATGAAATTAGCTGGCATCTCACTCTCTTTGAATCTTCTTTATCATGCTAGGATTAGCAGGAAAAAGCAAAAAATTTCAGAATTGCACCTTGCAATGTGGAGATATTACTGTTTGTGCATTTACAATATTCATTTATTTTTGCCATTGAAAAACATGTTTTTCATATACCAGAAATGTTTGAAGCTACTGACTGAATGAAAGGAGCTGGTATCTCACTCTCTTTGAATCTTCTTTATCATGCTAGGATTAACAGGAAAAAGCAAAAAATTTCAGAATTGCACCTTGCAATGTGGAGATATTACTGTTTGTGCATTTACAATATTCATTGATTTTTGCCATTGAAAAACGTCCAGAAATGTTTGAAGCTACTGACTGAATGAAAGGAGCTGGCATCTCACTCTCTTTGAATCTTCTTTATCATGCTAGGATTAACAGGAAAAAGCTAAAAATTTCAGAATTGCACCTTGCAATGTGGAGATATTACTGTTTGTGCATTTACAATATTCATTGATTTTTGCCATTGAAAAACATGTTTTTCATATACCAGAAATGTTTGAAGCTACTGACTGAATGAAAGGAGCTGGCATCTCACTCTCTTTGAATCTTCTTTATCATGCTAGGATTAGCAGGAAAAAGCAAAAAATTTCAGAATTGCACCTTGCAATGTGGAGATATTACTGTTTGTGCATTTACAATATTCATTGATTTTTGCCATTGAAAAACATGTTTTTCATATACCAGAAATGTTTGAAGCTACTGACTGAATGAAAGGAGCTGGCATCTCACTCTCTTTGAATCTTCTTTATCATGCTAGGATTAGCAGGAAAAAGCAAAAAATTTCAGAATTGCACCTTGCAATGTGGAGATATTACTGTTTGTGCATTTACAATATTCATTGATTTTTGCCATTGAAAAACATGTTTTTCATATACCAGAAATGTTTGAAGCTACTGACTGAATGAAAGGAGCTGGCATCTCACTCTCTTTGAATCTTCTTTATCATGCTAGGATTAGCAGGAAAAAGCAAAAAATTTCAGAATTGCACCTTGCAATGTGGAGATATTACTGTTTGTGCATTTACAATATTCATTGATTTTTGCCATTGAAAAACATGTTTTTCATATACCAGAAATGTTTGAAGCTACTGACTGAATGAAAGGAGCTGGCATCTCACTCTCTTTGAATCTTCTTTATCATGCTAGGATTAACAGGAAAAAACAAAAAATTTCAGAATTGCACCTTGCAATGTGGAGATATTACTGTTTGTGCATTTACAATATTCATTGATTTTTGCCATTGAAAAACATGTTTTTCATATACCAGAAATGTTTGAAGCTACTGACTGAATGAAAGGAGCTGGCATCTCACTCTCTTTGAATCTTCTTTATCATGCTAGGATTAACAGGAAAAAGCAAAAAATTTCAGAATTGCACCTTGCAATGTGGAGATATTACTGTTTGTGCATTTACAATATTCATTGATTTTTGCCATTGAAAAACGTCCAGAAATGTTTGAAGCTACTGACTGAATGAAAGGAGCTGGCATCTCACTCTCTTTGAATCTTCTTTATCATGCTAGGATTAGCAGGAAAAAGCAAAAAATTTCAGAATTGCACCTTGCAATGTGGAGATATTACTGTTTGTGCATTTACAATATTCATTGATTTTTGCCATTGAAAAACGTCCAGAAATGTTTGAAGCTACTGACTGAATGAAAGGAGCTGGCATCTCACTCTCTTTGAATCTTCTTTATCATGCTAGGATTAGCAGGAAAAAGCAAAAAATTTCAGAATTGCACCTTGCAATGTGGAGATATTACTGTTTGTGCATTTACAATATTCATTGATTTTTGCCATTGAAAAACATGTTTTTCATATACCAGAAATGTTTGAAGCTACTGACTGAATGAAAGGAGCTGGCATCTCACTCTCTTTGAATCTTCTTTATCATGCTAGGATTAGCAGGAAAAAGCAAAAAATTTCAGAATTGCACCTTGCAATGTGGAGATATTACTGTTTGTGCATTTACAATATTCATTTATTTTTGCCATTGAAAAACATGTTTTTCATATACCAGAAATGTTTGAAGCTACTGACTGAATGAAAGGAGCTGGCATCTCACTCTCTTTAAATCTTCTTTATCATGCTAGGATTAACAGGAAAAAGCAAAAAATTTCAGAATTGCACCTTGCAATGTGGAGATATTACTGTTTGTGCATTTACAATATTCATTGATTTTTGCCATTGAAAAACGTCCAGAAATGTTTGAAGCTACTGACTGAATGAAAGGAGCTGGCATCTCACTCTCTTTGAATCTTCTTTATCATGCTAGGATTAGCAGGAAAAAGCAAAAAATTTCAGAATTGCACCTTGCAATGCGGAGAAATTACTGTTTGTGCATTTACAATATTCATTGATTTTTGCCATTGAAAAACATCAATCATTTCTGGTATATGAATAACATGATATTTTTCAATGGCAAAAATCAATGAATTTTGTAAATGCACAAACAGTAATTTCTCCGCATTGCAAGGCGCAATTCTGAAATTTTTTGCTTTTTCCTGCTCCTCTTAGCATGATAAAGAAGATTCAAAGAGAGTGAGATGCCAGCTCCTTTCATTCAGTCAGTAGCTTCAATCATTTCTGGACATTTTTCAATGGCAAAAATCAATGAATATTGTAAATGCACAAACAGTAATTTCTCCGCATTGCAAGGTGCAATTCTGAAATTTTTTGCTTTTTCCTGCTCCTCTTAGCATGATAAAGAAGATTCAAAGAGAGTGAGATGCCAGCTCCTTTCATTCAGTCAGTACCTTCAATCATTTCTGGACGTTTTTCAATGGCAAAAATCAATGAATATTGTAAATGCACAAACAGTAATTTCTCCGCATTGCAAGGTGCAATTCTGAAATTTTTTGCTTTTTCCTGCTCCTCTTAGCATGATAAAGAAGATTCAAAGAGAGTGAGATGCCAGCTCCTTTCATTCAGTCAGTAGCTTCAATCATTTCTGGACGCTTTTCAATGGCAAAAATCAATGAATATTGTAAATGCACAAACTGTAATTTCTCCGCATTGCAAGGTGCAATTCTGAAATTTTTTGCTTTTTCCTGCTCCTCTTAGCATGATAAAGAAGATTCAAAGAGAGTGAGATGCCAGCTCCTTTCATTCAGTCAGTAGCTTCAATCATTTCTGGTATATGAATAACATGATGTTTTTCAATAGCAAAAATCAATGAATATTGTAAATGCACAAGCAGTAATTTCTCCGCATTGCAAGGTGCAATTCTGAAATTTTTTGCTTTTTCCTGCTCCTCTTAGCATGATAAAGAAGATTCAAAGAGAGTGAGATGCCAGCTCCTTTCATTCAGTCAGTAGCTTCAATCATTTCTGGACGTTTTTCAATGGCAAAAATCAATGAATATTGTAAATGCACAAACAGTAATTTCTCCGCATTGCAAGGTGCAATTCTGAAATTTTTTGCTTTTTCCTGCTCCTCTTAGCATGATAAAGAAGATTCAAAGAGAGTGAGATGCCAGCTCCTTTCATTCAGTCAGTAGCTTCAATCATTTCTGGACGTTTTTCAATGGCAAAAATCAATGAATATTGTAAATGCACAAACTATAATTTCTCCGCATTGCAAGGTGCAATTCTGAAATTTTTTGCTTTTTCCTGCTCCTCTTAGCATGATAAAGAAGATTCAAAGAGAGTGAGATGCCAGCTCCTTTCATTCAGTCAGTAGCTTCAATCATTTCTGGTATATGAATAACATGATGTTTTTCAATAGCAAAAATCAATGAATATTGTAAATGCACAAACAGTAATTTCTCCGCATTGCAAGGTGCAATTCTGAAATTTTTTGCTTTTTCCTGCTCCTCTTAGCATGATAAAGAAGATTCAAAGAGAGTGAGATGCCAGCTCCTTTCATTCAGTCAGTAGCTTCAATCATTTCTGGACGTTTTTCAATGGCAAAAATCAATGAATATTGTAAATGCACAAACAGTAATTTCTCCGCATTGCAAGGTGCAATTCTGAAATTTTTTGCTTTTTCCTGCTCCTCTTAGCATGATAAACAAGATTCAAAGAGAGTGAGATGCCAGCTCCTTTCATTCAGTCAGTAGCTTCAATCATTTCTGGACGTTTTTCAATGGCAAAAATCATTGAATATTGTAAATGCACAAAGAGTAATTTCTCCGCATTGCAAGGTGCAATTCTGAAATTTTTTGCTTTTTCCTGCTCCTCTTAGCATGATAAAGAAGATTCAAAGAGAGTGAGATGCCAGCTCCTTTCATTCAGTCAGTAGCTTCAAACATTTCTGGTATATGAATAACATGATGTTTTTCAATGGCAAAAATCAATGAATATTGTAAATGCACAAACAGTAATTTCTCCGCATTGCAAGGTGCAATTCTGAAATTTTTTGCTTTTTCCTGCTCCTCTTAGCATGATAAAGAAGATTCAAAGAGAGTGAGATGCCAGCTCCTTTCGTTCAGTCAGTAGCTTCAATCATTTCTGGACGTTTTTCAATGGCAAAAATCATTGAATATTATAAATGCACAAACAGTAATTTCTCCGCATTGCAAGGTGCAATTCTGAAATTTTTTACTTTTTCCTGCTCCTCTTAGCATGATAAAGAAGATTCAAAGAGAGTGAGATGCCAGCTCCTTTCATTCAGTCAGTAGCTTCAATCATTTCTGGTATATGAATAACATGATGTTTTTCAATGGCAAAAATCAATGAATATTGTAAATGCACAAACAGTAATTTCTCCGCATTGCAAGGTGCAATTCTGAAATTTTTTGCTTTTTCCTGCTCCTCTTAGCATGATAAAGAAGATTCAAAGAGAGTGAGATGCCAGCTCCTTTCATTCAGTCAGTAGCTTCAATCATTTCTGGACGTTTTTCAATGGCAAAAATCAATGAATATTGTAAATGCACAAACAGTAATTTCTCCGCATTGCAAGGTGCAATTCTGAAATTTTTTGCTTTTTCCTGCTCCTCTTAGCATGATAAAGAAGATTCAAAGAGAGTGAGATGCCAGCTCCTTTCATTCAGTCAGTAGCTTCAATCATTTCTGGACGTTTTTCAATGGCAAAAATCATTGAATATTGTAAATGCACAAACAGTAATTTCTCCGCATTGCAAGGTGCAATTCTGAAATTTTTTACTTTTTCCTGCTCCTCTTAGCATGATAAAGAAGATTCAAAGAGAGTGAGATGCCAGCTCCTTTCATTCAGTCAGTAGCTTCAATCATTTCTGGTATATGAATAACATGATGTTTTTCAATCGCAAAAATCAATGAATATTGTAAATGCACAAACAGTAATTTCTCCGCATTGCAAGGTGCAATTCTGAAATGTTTTGCTTTTTCCTGCTCCTCTTAGCATGACAAAGAAGATTCAAAGAGAGTGAGATGCCAGATCCTTTCCTTCAGTCAGTAGCTTCAATCATTTCTGGTATATGAATAACATGATGTTTTTCAATGGCAAAAATCAATGAATTTTGTAAATGCACAAACAGTAATTTCTCCGCATTGCAAGGCGCAATTCTGAAATTTTTTGCTTTTTCCTGCTCCTCTTAGCATGATAAAGAAGATTCAAAGAGAGTGAGATGCCAGCTCCTTTCATTCAGTCAGTAGCTTCAATCATTTCTGGACATTTTTCAATGGCAAAAATCAATGAATATTGTAAATGCACAAACAGTAATTTCTCCGCATTGCAAGGTGCAATTCTGAAATTTTTTGCTTTTTCCTGCTCCTCTTAGCATGATAAAGAAGATTCAAAGAGAGTGAGATGCCAGCTCCTTTCATTCAGTCAGTAGCTTCAATCATTTCTGGACGTTTTTCAATGGCAAAAATCAATGAATATTGTAAATGCACAAACAGTAATTTCTCCGCATTTCAAGGTGCAATTCTGAAATTTTTTGCTTTTTCCTGCTCCTCTTAGCATGATAAAGAAGATTCAAAGAGAGTGAGATGCCAGCTCCTTTCATTCAGTCAGTAGCTTCAATCATTTCTGGACGTTTTTCAATGGCAAAAATCAATGAATATTGTAAATGCACAAACTGCAATTTCTCCGCATTGCAAGGTGCAATTCTGAAATTTTTTGCTTTTTCCTGCTCCTCTTAGCATGATAAAGAAGATTCAAAGAGAGTGAGATGCCAGCTCCTTTCATTCAGTCGGTAGCTTCAATCATTTCTGGTATATGAATAACATGATGTTTTTCAATGGCAAAAATCAATGAATATTGTAAATGCACAAACAGTAATTTCTCCGCATTGCAAGGTGCAATTCTGAAATTTTTTGCTTTTTCCTGCTCCTCTTAGCATGATAAAGAAGATTCAAAGAGAGTGAGATGCCAGCTCCTTTCATTCAGTCAGTAGCTTCAATCATTTCTGGACGTTTTTCAATGGCAAAAATCATTGAATATTGTAAATGCACAAACAGTAATTTCTCCGCATTGCAAGGTGCAATTCTGAAATTTTTTACTTTTTCCTGCTCCTCTTAGCATGATAAAGAAGATTCAAAGAGAGTGAGATGCCAGCTCCTTTCATTCAGTCAGTAGCTTCAATCATTTCTGGTATATGAATAACATGATGTTTTTCAATCGCAAAAATCAATGAATATTGTAAATGCACAAACAGTAATTTCTCCGCATTGCAAGGTGCAATTCTGAAATGTTTTGCTTTTTCCTGCTCCTCTTAGCATGATAAAGAAGATTCAAAGAGAGTGAGATGCCAGCTCCTTTCATTCAGTCAGTAGCTTCAATCATTTCTGGACGTTTTTCAATGGCAAAAATCAATGAATATTGTAAATGCACAAACAGTAATTTCTCCGCATTGCAAGGTGCAATTCTGAAATTTTTTGCTTTTTCCTGCTCCTCTTAGCATGACAAAGAAGATTCAAAGAGAGTGAGATGCCAGATCCTTTCCTTCAGTCAGTAGCTTCAATCATTTCTGGTATATGAATAACATGATGTTTTTCAATGGCAAAAATCAATGAATTTTGTAAATGCACAAACAGTAATTTCTCCGCATTGCAAGGCGCAATTCTGAAATTTTTTGCTTTTTCCTGCTCCTCTTAGCATGATAAAGAAGATTCAAAGAGAGTGAGATGCCAGCTCCTTTCATTCAGTCAGTAGCTTCAATCATTTCTGGACATTTTTCAATGGCAAAAATCAATGAATATTGTAAATGCACAAACAGTAATTTCTCCGCATTGCAAGGTGCAATTCTGAAATTTTTTGCTTTTTCCTGCTCCTCTTAGCATGATAAAGAAGATTCAAAGAGAGTGAGATGCCAGCTCCTTTCATTCAGTCAGTAGCTTCAATCATTTCTGGACGTTTTTCAATGGCAAAAATCAATGAATATTGTAAATGCACAAACAGTAATTTCTCCGCATTGCAAGGTGCAATTCTGAAATTTTTTGCTTTTTCCTGCTCCTCTTAGCATGATAAAGAAGATTCAAAGAGAGTGAGATGCCAGCTCCTTTCATTCAGTCAGTAGCTTCAATCATTTCTGGACGTTTTTCAATGGCAAAAATCAATGAATATTGTAAATGCACAAACTGCAATTTCTCCGCATTGCAAGGTGCAATTATGAAATTTTTTGCTTTTTCCTGCTCCTCTTAGCATGATAAAGAAGATTCAAAGAGAGTGAGATGCCAGCTCCTTTCATTCAGTCAGTAGCTTCAATCATTTCTGGTATATGAATAACATGATGTTTTTCAATGGCAAAAATCAATGAATATTGTAAATGCACAAACAGTAATTTCTCCGCATTGCAAGGTGCAATTCTGAAATTTTTTGCTTTTTCCTGCTCCTCTTAGCATGATAAAGAAGATTCAAAGAGAGTGAGATGCCAGCTCCTTTCATTCAGTCAGTAGCTTCAATCATTTCTGGACGTTTTTCAATGGCAAAAATCATTGAATATTGTAAATGCACAAACAGTAATTTCTCCGCATTGCAAGGTGCAATTCTGAAATTTTTTACTTTTTCCTGCTCCTCTTAGCATGATAAAGAAGATTCAAAGAGAGTGAGATGCCAGATCCTTTCCTTCAGTCAGTAGCTTCAATCATTTCTGGTATATGAATAACATGATGTTTTTCAATGGCAAAAATCAATGAATTTTGTAAATGCACAAACAGTAATTTCTCCGCATTGCAAGGCGCAATTCTGAAATTTTTTGCTTTTTCCTGCTCCTCTTAGCATGATAAAGAAGATTCAAAGAGAGTGAGATGCCAGCTCCTTTCATTCAGTCAGTAGCTTCAATCATTTCTGGACATTTTTCAATGGCAAAAATCAATGAATATTGTAAATGCACAAACAGTAATTTCTCCGCATTGCAAGGTGCAATTCTGAAATTTTTTGCTTTTTCCTGCTCCTCTTAGCATGATAAAGAAGATTCAAAGAGAGTGAGATGCCAGCTCCTTTCATTCAGTCAGTAGCTTCAATCATTTCTGGACGTTTTTCAATGGCAAAAATCAATGAATATTGTAAATGCACAAACAGTAATTTCTCCGCATTGCAAGGTGCAATTCTGAAATTTTTTGCTTTTTCCTGCTCCTCTTAGCATGATAAAGAAGATTCAAAGAGAGTGAGATGCCAGCTCCTTTCATTCAGTCAGTAGCTTCAATCATTTCTGGACGTTTTTCAATGGCAAAAATCATTGAATATTGTAAATGCACAAACAGTAATTTCTCCGCATTGCAAGGTGCAATTCTGAAATTTTTTACTTTTTCCTGCTCCTCTTAGCATGATAAAGAAGATTCAAAGAGAGTGAGATGCCAGCTCCTTTCATTCAGTCAGTAGCTTCAATCATTTCTGGTATATGAATAACATGATGTTTTTCAATCGCAAAAATCAATGAATATTGTAAATGCACAAACAGTAATTTCTCCGCATTGCAAGGTGCAATTCTGAAATGTTTTGCTTTTTCCTGCTCCTCTTAGCATGATAAAGAAGATTCAAAGAGAGTGAGATGCCAGCTCCTTTCATTCAGTCAGTAGCTTCAATCATTTCTGGACGTTTTTCAATGGCAAAAATCAATGAATATTGTAAATGCACAAACAGTAATTTCTCCGCATTGCAAGGTGCAATTCTGAAATTTTTTGCTTTTTCCTGCTCCTCTTAGCATGACAAAGAAGATTCAAAGAGAGTGAGATGCCAGATCCTTTCCTTCAGTCAGTAGCTTCAATCATTTCTGGTATATGAATAACATGATGTTTTTCAATGGCAAAAATCAATGAATTTTGTAAATGCACAAACAGTAATTTCTCCGCATTGCAAGGCGCAATTCTGAAATTTTTTGCTTTTTCCTGCTCCTCTTAGCATGATAAAGAAGATTCAAAGAGAGTGAGATGCCAGCTCCTTTCATTCAGTCAGTAGCTTCAATCATTTCTGGACATTTTTCAATGGCAAAAATCAATGAATATTGTAAATGCACAAACAGTAATTTCTCCGCATTGCAAGGTGCAATTCTGAAATTTTTTGCTTTTTCCTGCTCCTCTTAGCATGATAAAGAAGATTCAAAGAGAGTGAGATGCCAGCTCCTTTCATTCAGTCAGTAGCTTCAATCATTTCTGGACGTTTTTCAATGGCAAAAATCAATGAATATTGTAAATGCACAAACAGTAATTTCTCCGCATTGCAAGGTGCAATTCTGAAATTTTTTGCTTTTTCCTGCTCCTCTTAGCATGATAAAGAAGATTCAAAGAGAGTGAGATGCCAGCTCCTTTCATTCAGTCAGTAGCTACAATCATTTCTGGACGTTTTTCAAAGGCAAAAATCAATGAATATTGTAAATGCACAAACTGCAATTTCTCCGCATTGCAAGGTGCAATTCTGAAATTTTTTGCTTTTTCCTGCTCCTCTTAGCATGATAAAGAAGATTCAAAGAGAGTGAGATGCCAGCTCCTTTCATTCAGTCAGTAGCTTCAATCATTTCTGGTATATGAATAACATGATGTTTTTAAATGGCAAAAATCAATGAATATTGTAAATGCACAAACAGTAATTTCTCCGCATTGCAAGGTGCAATTCTGAAATTTTTTGCTTTTTCCTGCTCCTCTTAGCATGATAAAGAAGATTCAAAGAGAGTGAGATGCCAGCTCCTTTCATTCAGTCAGTAGCTTCAATCATTTCTGGACGTTTTTCAATGGCAAAAATCAATGAATACTGTAAATGCACAAACTGCAATTTCTCCGCATTGCAAGGTGCAATTCTGAAATTTTTTGCTTTTTCCTGCTCCTCTTAGCATGATAAAGAAGATTCAAAGAGAGTGAGATGCCAGCTCCTTTCATTCAGTCAGTAGCTTCAATCATTTCTGGTATATGAATAACATGATGTTTTTCAATAGCAAAAATCAATGAATATTGTAAATGCACAAACAGTAATTTCTCCGCATTGCAAGGTGCAATTCTGAAATTTTTGGCTTTTTCCTGCTCCTCTTAGCATGATAAAGAAGATTCAAAGAGAGTGAGATGCCAGCTCCTTTCATTCAGTCAGTAGCTTCAATCATTTCTGGACGTTTTTCAATGGCAAAAATCAATGAATATTGTAAATGCACAAACAGTAATTTCTCCGCATTGCAAGGTGCAATTCTGAAATTTTTTGCTTTTTCCTGCTCCTCTTAGCATGATAAACAAGATTCAAAGAGAGTGAGATGCCAGCTCCTTTCATTCAGTCAGTAGCTTCAATCATTTCTGGACGTTTTTCAATGGCAAAAATCATTGAATATTGTAAATGCACAAACAGTAATTTCTCCGCATTGCAAGGTGCAATTCTGAAATTTTTTACTTTTTCCTGCTCCTCTTAGCATGATAAAGAAGATTCAAAGAGAATGAGATGCCAGCTCCTTTCATTCAGTCAGTAGCTTCAATCATTTCTGGTATATGAATAACATGATGTTTTTCAATCGCAAAAATCAATGAATATTGTAAATGCACAAACAGTAATTTCTCCGCATTGCAAGGAGCAATTCTGAAATTTTTTGCTTTTTCCTGCTCCTCTTAGCATGATAAAGAAGATTCAAAGAGAGTGAGATGCCAGCTCCTTTCATTCAGTCAGTAGCTTCAATCATTTCTGGACGTTTTTCAATGGCAAAAATCAATGAATATTGTAAATGCACAAACAGTAATTTCTCCGCATTGCAAGGTGCAATTCTGAAATTTTTTGCTTTTTCCTGCTCCTCTTAGCATGATAAAGAAGATTCAAAGAGAGTGAGATGCCAGCTCCTTTCCTTCAGTCAGTAGCTTCAATCATTTCTGGTATATGAATAACATGATGTTTTTCAATGGCAAAAATCAATGAATTTTGTAAATGCACAAACAGTAATTTCTCCGCATTGCAAGGCGCAATTCTGAAATTTTTTGCTTTTTCCTGCTCCTCTTAGCATGATAAAGAAGATTAAAAGAGAGTGAGATGCCAGCTCCTTTCATTCAGTCAGTAGCTTCAATCATTTCTGGACATTTTTCAATGGCAAAAATCAATGAATATTGTAAATGCACAAACAGTAATTTCTCCGCATTGCAAGGTGCAATTCTGAAATTTTTTGCTTTTTCCTGCTCCTCTTAGCATGATAAAGAAGATTCAAAGAGAGTGAGATGCCAGCTCCTTTCATTCAGTCAGTAGCTTCAATCATTTCTGGACGTTTTTCAATGGCAAAAATCAATGAATATTGTAAATGCACAAACAGTAATTTCTCCGCATTGCAAGGTGCAATTCTGAAATTTTTTGCTTTTTCCTGCTCCTCTTAGCATGATAAAGAAGATTCAAAGAGAGTGAGGTGCCAGCTCCTTTCATTCAGTCAGGAGCTTCAAACATTTCTGGTATATGAATAACATGTTTTTCAATGGCAAAAATCAATGAATATTGTAAATGCACAAACAGTAATTTCTCCGCATTGCAAGGTGCAATTCTGAAATTTTTTGCTTTTTCCTGCTCCTCTTAGCATGATAAAGAAGATTCAAAGAGAGTGAGATGCCAGCTCCTTTCATTCAGTCAGTAGCTTCAATCATTTCTGGACGTTTTTCAATGGCAAAAATCAATGAATATTGTAAATGCACAAACTGTAATTTCTCCGCATTGCAAGGTGCAATTCTGAAATTTTTTGCTTTTTCCTGCTCCTCTTAGCATGATAAAGAAGATTCAAAGAGAGTGAGATGCCAGCTCCTTTCATTCAGTCAGTAGCTTCAATCATTTCTGGACGTTTTTCAATGGCAAAAATCAACGAATATTGTAAATGCACAAACAGTAATTTCTCCGCATTGCAAGGTGCAATTCTGAAATTTTTTGCTTTTTCCTGCTCCTCTTAGCATGATAAAGAAGATTCAAAGAGAGTGAGATGCCAGCTCCTTTCATTCAGTCAGTAGCTTCAATCATTTCTGGACGTTTTTCAATGGCAAAAATCAATGAATATTGTAAATGCACAAACTGTAATTTCTCCGCATTGCAAGGTGCAATTCTGAAATTTTTTGCTTTTTCCTGCTCCTCTTAGCATGATAAATAGTGTTGAGCGATACCTTCCGATATCAGGAAATATCGTATCGGATTGGATCGGGCCGATACCCAAAAAGTATCGGATATCGCCGATTCCGATACCGGAAACCAATGCAAGTCAATGGGACACAAATATCGGAATGAAAATAAACCCTTTCTTTCCTTGTAGGTTAATTCTACATGAAGTAAAACAACTAAGAATAATGTAGAATGACATGAAAAGCCGGCAATTCATCAGCGGCATTCACCGGTACCCGACAATTTACAACAGAAAGAATAGAGCTTCACACATAGATTAGATAGATAGAAACATGTCAGTCACATATATATGAAGTACAGTGACAGTGTTGCTTACTGTACTTGTCATTTAGTGTAAAGGATTTATTAAAAAAAATATTAGTGTTTTCGTGCACCGTCTCTTTAAAAAAGCCGGCCGGCAATTCAGCATCTGTACCCGACAATTTATAACAGACAGAATAGAGCTTCACACATAGATTAGATAGATAGAAACATGTCAGTCACATATATATGAAGTACAGTGACAGTGTTGCTTACAGAACTTGTCATTTAGTGTAAAGGATTTATTTAAAAAAATAATAGTGTTTTCATGCACCGTCTCTTTAAGAAAGCCGGCCGGCAATTCAGCATCTGTACCCGACAATTTAGAATAGAAGGAATAGAGAATCACACATAGATTAGATAGATAGAAACATGTCAGTCACATATATATGAAGTACAGTGACAGTGTTGCTTACTGTACTTGTCATTTAGTGTAAAGGATTTATTAAAAAAAATATTAGTGTTTTCGTGCACCGTCTCTTTAAAAAAGCCGGCCGGCAATTCAGCATCTGTACCCGACAATTTATAACAGACAGAATAGAGCTTCACACATAGATTAGATAGATAGAAACATGTCAGTCACATATATATGAAGTACAGTGACAGTGTTGCTTACAGAACTTGTCATTTAGTGTAAAGGATTTATTTAAAAAAATAATAGTGTTTTCATGCACCGTCTCTTTAAGAAAGCCGGCCGGCAATTCAGCATCTGTACCCGACAATTTAGAATAGAAGGAATAGAGAATCACACATAGATTAGATAGATAGAAACATGTCAGTCACATATATATGAAGTACAGTGACAGTGTTGATTACTGTACTTGTCATTTAGTGTTAAAATAAAGGATTTATTTAAAAAAAAATTGGCGTGGGGTTCCCCTTAATTTTAGGCTCTAGCGGAGGTTAAGCAGACAGCTGGGGCAAATGTTTGAAGCCTGGGAAGGGGGTAATACCCACGGAGCTTCCCAGGCTACTAATATCAGCCCCCAGCTGAATACCTAGCCTTTACTAGCTATTAAAATGGGGGACCCCCCCAAAAAAATGACGTGGGGTCCCCCCTAATTTAATAGCTAGCACAGGCTAGGCAGACAGCTGGGGGCTGATATTAATAGCCCAGGAAGGGTGCCATGAATATTGGCCCCCTCCCAGGCTAGAAACACCAGCCGTCAGCCGCCCCAGAAATGGCGCATCCATAGGATGCGCCAATTCTGGCACTTAGCCTCGCTCTTCCACGCTGCCCTGGTGCGGTGGCAGGGGGTAATAGGGTTGGGGTTGATGTCAGCTTATAATGCCAGCTGACATCAAGCCCAGGTTAGTAATGGAGAGGCGTCTATAAGACACCCCCATTACTAACCCCATAGTCAAAGTTAAAAGAAAACACAAACACCCAGAGTAAAGTCCTTTAATTGAAATAAAGACACAATTCTTTATTGTTCTAAATTAAACCATACTTACCATCACGCCCATTCCAGCTGAAGCCAACGATCTCCTGCAATAAAAGAAAAATAATAAAGCAACCTCATCCTTACCTTTCGATGGTTCCCAGGACAGCTCCAGCTCTGCTACATCGAGATGACAGGCTGGACCGCAGCAGAACGCCGCCATCCAGCCTGTCATCCCGCAGACACTGAGAAGCGCAGGCATGCTTGCGCTCCTCAGTGTCTCTCTGTGACGTCATCCAGATGAGCCGAGTTCATGTCCAATGAACTCAGCTCACCTCATGCACGTCACTGACAGCGTGGGAAAATTCTCCTGCACTCAGCGCTTCAGCGTGAGAATTCTCCCACGCTGTCAGTGACATACATGAGGTGAGGTCATGTCCAATGAACTCAGCTCACCTCATGCACGTCACTGACAGCGTGGGAAAATTCTCACGCTGAAGTGCTGAGTGCAGGAGAATTTTCCCACGCTGTCAGTGACGTACATGAAGTGAGCGGAGTTCATTGGACATGACCTCGGCTCATCTGGATGCCGTCACAGCCAGACACTGAGGAGTGGAAGTATGCCTGCGCTTCTCAGTGTCTGCGGGATGACAGGATGGATGGCAGCGTTCTGCTGCGGTCCAGCCTGTCATCTCGATGTAGCAGAGCTGAAGCTGTCGTGGGAGCCATGGAAAGGTAAGGATGAGGTTGCTTTATTATTTTACTTTTATTGCAGGAGATCGTTGGCTTCAGCTGGAATGGGCGTGATGGTAAGTATGGTTTAATTTAGAACAATAAAGAATTGTGTGTTTATTTCAATTAAAGGACTTTTTTCTGGGTGTTGTGTTTTTTTAAATACTTTACTAGAAATTCATGGTGGTCATGTCTAATATTGGCGTGACCCCATGAATTTTGGGCTTAGGGCCAGCTGATAATGCCAAGCTGGCCTTAACCCCTTTATTACCCAGTGAGCCACCGCACCAGGGCCCTGGATGAGTTGGGTACAGCGCCAGAAGATGGCGCTTCTATGAACGCGCCATTTTCTGGGGCGGCTGCGGACTGCAATTTGCAGCGGGGGTGGCCCAGAAAGCTTGGGTCTCCCTGCGCTGCGGATTCCAGCCCCCAGCTGCCTAGTTGTATCTGGCTGGGCACAAAAATAGGGCGAAGCCCCACGCATTTTTTTTTAAAATTATTTCATGAAATTCATGGAATAATTAAGAAAAAAAGGGCTTCCCTATATTGTTGTGTCCAACCAGGTACAAATAGGCAGCTGGTGGTTGGGGGCAGCCCATTCCTGCCTGCTGTACCTGGCTGGACACAAATATAGTGCGAAGCCCCACGTCAATTTTTTTTTAATTATTTCATGAAATAATTTTTTTAAAAAAGGGCTTCCCTATATTGTTGTGTCCGGCCAGGTACAAATAGGCAGCTGGTGGTTGGGGGCAGCCTGTTCCTGCCTGCTGTACCTGGCTGGACACAAATATAGGGCGAAGCCCCACGTCAATTTTTTTTAAAATAAGTCCTTTATTTTAACACTAAATGACATTTGAGGAGTTAATAAAGATGCAGTCCCTAAATTATTATTTATTTTTTAATTAATTTTTCCCAAAACTTTTGACGTGGGCTTCGCCATATTTTTGTATGCCAGCCAGGTACAGCATCCAGCTTCTATGAACGCGCCATTTTCCGGGGTGGCTGCGCACTGCAATTTTCAGCGGGGGGAGGGGGGGGGCAGAAAGCTTGGGCCTCCCTGCGCTGCAGATTCCATCCCCCAGCTGCCTAGTTGTACCTGGCTGGACACAAAAATAGGGAGAAGCTTCACGTATTTTTTTTTTTTAATTATTTCATGAAATTCATGAAATAATTAAGAAAAAAAGGGCTTCCCTATATTGTTGTGTCCAACCAGGTACAAATAGGCAGCTGGTGGTTGGGGGCAGCCCGTTCCTGCCTGCTGTACCTGGCTGGACACAAATATAGTGCGAAGCCCCACGTCAATTTTTTTTAAATCATTTCAGGAAATTCATGAAATAATTTAAAAAAATTGATGTGGGGCTTCGCCCTATATTTGTGTCCAGTCAGGTACAGCAGGCAGGAACGGGCTGCCCCCAACCACCAGCAGCCTATTTGTACCTAGCCGGACACAACAATATAGGGAAGCCCTTTTTTTCTGAATTATTCCATGAATTTCATGAATTTAAAAAAAAAAAAACGTGGAGCTTCGCCCTATTTTTGTGTCCAGCCAGGTACAACTAGGCAGCTGGGGGCTGGAATCTGCAGCGCAGGGAGGCCCAAGCTTTCTGGGCCCCACCCGCTGCAAATTGCAGTCCGCAGCCGCCCCGGAAAATGGCGCGTTCATAGAAGCGCCATCTTCTGGCGCTGTACCCAACTCATCCAGGGCCCTGATGCGGTGGCTCACTGGGTAATAAAGGGGTTAAGGCCAGCTTGGCATTATCAGCTGGCCCTAAGCCCGAAATTCATGGGGTCACGCCAATATTAGACATGACCACCATGAATTTCTAGTAAAGTATTTAAAAAAAACACAAACACCCAGAAAAAAGTCCTTTAATTGAAATAAACACACAATTCTTTATTGTTCTAAATTAAACCATACTTACCATCACGCCCATTCCAGCTGAAGCCAACGATCTCCTGCAATAAAAGAAAAATAATAAAGCAACCTCATCCTTACCTTTCCATGGCTCCCACGACGGCTCCAGCTCTGCTACATCGAGATGACAGGCTGGACCGCAGCAGAACGCTGCCATCCAGCCTGTCATCCCGCAGACACTGAGAAGCGCAGGCATACTTCCACTCCTCAGTGTCTGGCTGTGACGGCATCCAGATGAGCCGACAATGAACTCGGCTCACCTCATGTACGTCACTGACAGCGTGGGAGAATTCTCCTGCACTCAGCGCTTCAGCGTGAGAATTTTCCCACGCTGTCAGTGACGTGCATGAGGTGAGGTCATGTCCCATGAACTCGGCGCACCTCATGCACGTCACTGACAGCGTGGGAGAATTCTCACGCTGAAGCGCTGAGTGCAGGAGAATTTTCCCACGCTGTCAGTGACGTGCATGAGGTGAGCTGAGTTCATTGGACATGACCTCGGCTCATCTGGATGACGTCACAGAAAGACACTGAGGAGCGCAAGCATGCCTGCGCTTCTCAGTGTCCGCGGGATGACAGGCTGGATGGCAGCGTTCTGCTGCGGTCCAGCCTGTCATCTCGATGTAGCAGAGCTGAAGCTGTCCTGGGAACCATGGAAAGGTAAGGATGAGGTTGCTTTATTATTTTACTTTTATTGCAGGAGATCGTTGGCTTCAGCTGGAATGGGTGTGGCGGTAAGTATGGTTTAATTTAGAACAATAAAGAATTGTGTCTTTATTTCAATTAAAGGACTTTTTTCTGGGTGTTTGTGTTTTTTTTAAATACTTTACTAGAAATTCATGGCGGTCATGTCTAATATTGGCGTGACCCCATGAATTTCGGGCTTAGGGCCAGCTGATAATGCCAAGCTGGCCTTAACCCCTTTATTACCCAGTGAGCCACCGCACCAGGGCCCTGGATGAGTTGGGTACAGCGCCAGAAGATGGCGCTTCTATGAACGCGCCATTTTCCGGGGCGGCTGCGGACTGCAATTTGCAGCGGGTGGGACCCAGAAAGCTTGGGTCTCCCTGCGCTGCAGATTCCAGCCCCCAGCTGCCTAGTTGTACCTGGCTGGACACAAAAATAGGGCGAAGCGCCACACATTTTTTTTTTTAATTATTTCATGAAATTCATGGAATAATTAAGAAAAAAAGGGCTTCCCTATATTGTTGTGTCCGGCTAGGTACAAATAGGCAGCTGGTGGTTGGGGGCAGCCCGTTCCTGCCTGCTGTACCTGGCTGGACACAATTATAGGGCGAAGCCCCACATAATTTTTTTTTAATTATTTCATGAATTTCCTGAAATAATTAAAAAAAAATTGACGTGGGGCTTCACACTATATTTGTGTCCAGCCAGGTACAGCAGGCAGGAATGGGCTGCCCCCAACCACCAGCTGCCTATTTGTACCTAGCCGGACACAACAATATAGGGAAGCCCTTTTTTTCTTAATTATTCCATGAATTTCATGAAATAATTAAAAAAAAAAAAACGTGGAGCTTCTCCTTATTTTTGTGTCCAGCCAGGTACAACTAGGCAGCTGGGGGATGGAATCTGCAGCGCAGGGAGGCCCAAGCTTTTTGCCCTCCCCCCCCCGCTGAAAATTGCAGTCCGCGGCCGCCCCGGAAAATGGCGCGTTCATAGAAGCTGGATGCTGTACCTGGCTGGCATACAAAAATATGGCGAAGCCCACGTCAAAAGTTTTGGGAAAAATTTATTAAAAAATAAATAATAATTTAGGGACTGCATCTTTATTAAGTCCTCAAATGTCATTTAGTGTTAAAATAAAGGATTTATTTAAAAAAAAAATGGCGTGGGATCCCCCATAATTTTAGTCTCTAGCGGAGGTTAAGCAGACGGCTGGGGCAGATGTTTGAAGCCTGGGAAGGGGGTAAAACCCACGGAGCTTCCCAGGCTACTAATATCAGCCCCCAGCTGAATACCTAGCCTTTACTAGCTATTAAAATGGGGGACCCCCCAAAAAAAAATGACGTGGGGTCCCCTCTATTTTAATAGCTAGCAAAGGCTAGGCAGACAGCTGGGGGCTGATATTAATAGCTCAGGAAGGGTGCCATGAATATTGGCCCCCTCCCAGGCTAGAAACACCAGCCGTCAGCCGCCCCAGAAATGGCGCATCCATAGGATGCGCCAATTCTGGCACTTAGCCTCGCTCTTCCACGCTGCCCTGGTGCGGTGGCAGGGGGTAATAGTGGTGGGGTTCATGTCAGCGCCAGCTGCCATGAAGCCCAGGTTAGTAATGATGGCCGTCTATATGACACCCCCATTACTAACCTACAAAGTGTTAAAAAGAAAAAACACACTACACCCAGAAAAAAATAATTTATTTGAAATAAAACACCATTTTATTTAATTCTTAGTTTACTAAAAAAAAAATAGTTACCTGTCCACGTTCCTGCGCTGATCTCCCATGCACAGCTGTCACATCTGGAGATGGTGACAGCTGTGCATGGCTGCTGTAAGCTCACGCTGCCGGGAACACGTCCGCTCCCGGCAGCGGGAGCCACTGACTGAGGTCACCGGAGTGCATTCAGGCAGCGCAGCTCCGGAGACCTCCTTTACGGCAGTGCTGTACCGTGGGAATTTCTCACGATACAGCAGTGCCGTAAAGGAGCTAACCGGAGCAGCGCTGCCTGAACTCCGGTGAACCCTTACGGCCCCGTCATTCTAGCGGCGGCAGCGGTTCAGAGCGGTCACATTCTATGTGGCTGCTCTGAACTGGAGATCTTCGTGGGACACTCGTGGACTGCTACGGAGGGGTAAGGATAAGGTTGTGGTTTATTATTTTATATTTTATTACAGGAGATCGATGGCTTCGGGGAATTAGGTGTCTTGGTGAGTATAGGTGTAGTTTTTTATTTTTTACTTTATTTTAGGTGGCGATCGGCGGGGACAGGTAATGTATGAACTAATTTCTTTTAGGTAACCACTGGCCACCAATGACATGTATCTAACATTTATTGGGGACACAGTAGGGCAATTTAAATAGCAGGATCAGGCTGATGGGAACTACTGCTCCCATCGAGCTGATCCTGCTGGCAGGAGTGGACGGGGGACAGACATAGGCCGATGGGAGTAGTAGTGTCACATCGGCCTATGTCTGCCCGCACACACACCCGCACACATCGCACAGACACCCCGCACACACACCCCGCACACATCGCACAGACACCCCGCACACACACCCCGCACACACACACACCCGCACACACACACCCCGCACACACACACCCCGCACACACACTAATCATGACGGGTCCGGGAGGTGAGGCTGACCTGTGCGGCCGTGGGAAAGTTGATGTGAGTTCATGCAGTCAAGCATGAACTCACATGAACCCTCTGAGGGCACCGCGGCTACTTCAAATGAACAGCTGATCGGCATCACCTGATACCTCAGCTGTTCATTTGAAATAACCGGCGGGAAAGCGCAGCACAGAACGGGAAAGCCGGCGGTGAAGTCTTTTCACTGCCGGCTTCCCCGCCCGGGTCCTTCGCTCCTTGGTGCTGTGCTCCCCGCCCGGTCCTAATTTACGATCGGGATGGGAGGTGGCGAGGGGAGCGGAGGATCGGGGTGGGAGGCTGCGGGGAAGCAGTATGGGGCTGCGTGATTGTTTAAAAGCCGGCGGCTTTTTACCGCGCGCCGGCTTTTAAACAATCAGGAGAATTCTCCCACGCTGGGATGGCATTCTGATGACAAGCTGGATCGCAGCTGAGCGCTGCCATCCAGCTTGTCATCCTTCACAGACACTGCAGAGCGCAGGCATTATGGGAACTTCCGATTCCGGTATTCGATATTATAAAAGTATCGGAATTAAGTATCGGAATTCCGATACAGTGAATATCGGCCGATACCCGATATTTCAGTATCGGAATGCTCAACACTAATGATAAAGAAGATTCAAAGAGAGTGAGATGCCAGCTCCATTCATTGAGTCAGTAGCTTCAATCATTTCTGGACGTTTTTCAATGGCAAAAATCAATGAATATTGTAAATTCACAAACAGTAATTTCTCCGCATTGCAAGGTGCAAGTCTGAAATTTTTTGCTTTTTCCTGCTCCTCTTAGCATGATAAAGAAGATTCAAAGAGAGTGAGATGCCAGCTCCTTTCATTCAGTCAGTAGCTTCAAACATTTCTGGTATATGAATAACATGATGTTTTTCAATGGCAAAAATCAATGAATATTGTAAATGCACAAACAGTAATTTCTCCGCATTGCAAGGTGCAAGTCTGAAATTTTTTGCTTTTTCCTGCTCCTCTTAGCATGATAAAGAAGATTCAAAGAGAGTGAGATGCCAGCTACTTTCATTCAGTCAGTAGCTTCAATCATTTCTGGACGTTTTTCAATGGTAAAAATCAATGAATATTGTAAATGCACAAACAGTAATTTCTCCACATTGCAAGGTGCAATTCTGAAATTTTTTGCTTTATCCTGCTCCTCTTAGCATGATAAAGAAGATTCAAAGAGATTGAGATGCCAGCTCCTTTCATTCAGTCAGTAGCTTCAAACATTTCTGGTATATGAATAACATGATGTTTTTCAATGGCAAAAATCAATGAATATTGTAAATGCACAAACAGTAATTTCTCCGCATTGCAAGGTGCAATTCTGAAATTTTTTGCTTTTTCCTGCTCCTCTTAGCATGATAAAGAAGATTCAAAGAGAGTGAGATGCCAGCTCCTTTCATTCAGTCAGTAGCTTCAAACATTTCTGGTATATGAATAACATGATGTTTTTCAATGGCAAAAATCAATGAATATTGTAAATGCACAAACAGTAATTTCTCCGCATTGCAAGGTGCAAGTCTGAAATTTTTTGCTTTTTCCTGCTCCTCTTAGCATGATAAAGAAGATTCAAAGAGAGTGAGATGCCAGCTACTTTCATTCAGTCAGTAGCTTCAATCATTTCTGGACGTTTTTCAATGGTAAAAATCAATGAATATTGTAAATGCACAAACAGTAATTTCTCCACATTGCAAGGTGCAATTCTGAAATTTTTTGCTTTTTCCTGCTCCTCTTAGCATGATAAAGAAGATTCAAAGAGAGTGAGATGCCAGCTCCTTTCATTCAGTCAGTAGCTTCAAACATTTCTGGTATATGAATAACATGATGTTTTTCAATGGCAAAAATCAATGAATATTGTAAATGCACAAACAGTAATTTCTCCGCATTGCAAGGTGCAATTCTGAAATTTTTTGCTTTTTCCTGCTCCTCTTAGCATGATAAAGAAGATTCAAAGAGAGTGAGATGCCAGCTCCTTTCATTCAGTCAGTAGCTTCAATCATTTCTGGATGTTTTTCAATGGCAAAAATCAATGAATATTGTAAATGCACAAACTGTAATTTCTCCGCATTGCAAGGTGCAATTCTGAAATTTTTTGCTTTTTCCTGCTCCTCTTAGCATGATAAAGAAGATTCAAAGAGAGTGAGATGCCAGCTCCTTTCATTCAGTCAGTAGCTTCAATCATTTCTGGACGTTTTTCAATGGCAAAAATCAATGAATATTGTAAATGCACAAACAGTAATTTCTCCGCATTGCAAGGTGCAATTCTGAAATTTTTTGCTTTTTCCTGCTCCTCTTAGCATGATAAAGAAGATTCAAAGAGAGTGAGATGCCAGCTCCTTTCATTCAGTCAGTACCTTCAATCATTTCTGGACGTTTTTCAATGGCAAAAATCAATGAATATTGTAAATGCACAAACAGTAATTTTTCCGCATTGCAAGGTGCAATTCTGAAATTTTTTGCTTTTTCCCGCTCCTCTTAGCATGATAAAGAAGATTCAAAGAGAGTGAGGTGCCAGCTCCTTTCATTCAGTCAGTAGCTTCAAACATTTCTGGTATATGAATAACATGTTTTTCAATGGCAAAAATCAATGAATATTGTAAATGCACAAACAGTAATTTCTCCGCATTGCAAGGTGCAATTCTGAAATTTTTTGCTTTTTCCTGCTCCTCTTAGCATGATAAAGAAGATTCAAAGAGAGTGAGATGCCAGCTCCTTTCATTCAGTCAGTAGCTTCAATCATTTCTGGACGTTTTTCAATGGCAAAAATCAATGAATATTGTAAATGCACAAACAGTAATTTCTCCGCATTGCAAGGTGCAATTCTGAAATTTTTTGCTTTTTCCTGCTCCTCTTAGCATGATAAAGAAGATTCAAAGAGAGTGAGATGCCAGCTCCTTTCATTCAGTCAGTAGCTTCAATCATTTCTGGACGTTTTTCAATGGCAAAAATCAATGAATATTGTAAATGCACAAACAGTAATTTCTCCGCATTGCAAGGTGCAATTCTGAAATTTTTTGCTTTTTCCTGCTCCTCTTAGCATGATAAAGAAGATTCAAAGAGAGTGAGATGCCAGCTCCTTTCATTCAGTCAGTAGCTTCAAACATTTCTGGTATATGAATAACATGATGTTTTTCAATGGCAAAAATCAATGAATATTGTAAATGCACAAACAGTAATTTCTCCGCATTGCAAGGTGCAAGTCTGAAATTTTTTGCTTTTTCCTGCTCCTCTTAGCATGATAAAGAAGATTCAAAGAGAGTGAGATGCCAGCTACTTTCATTCAGTCAGTAGCTTCAATCATTTCTGGACGTTTTTCAATGGTAAAAATCAATGTATATTGTAAATGCACAAACAGTAATTTCTCCACATTGCAAGGTGCAATTCTAAAATTTTTTGCTTTTTCCTGCTCCTCTTAGCATGATAAAGAAGATTCAAAGAGAGTGAGATGCCAGCTCCTTTCATTCAGTCAGTAGCTTCAAACATTTCTGGTATATGAATAACATGATGTTTTTCAATGGCAAAAATCAATGAATATTGTAAATGCACAAACAGTAATTTCTCCGCATTGCAAGGTGCAATTCTGAAATTTTTTGCTTTTTCCTGCTCCTCTTAGCATGATTCAAAGAGAGTGAGATGCCAGCTCCTTTCATTCAGTCAGTAGCTTCAATCATTTCTGGACATTTTTCAATGGCAAAAATCAATGAATATTGTAAATGCACAAACAGTAATTTCTCCGCATTGCAAGGTGCAATTCTGAAATTTTTTGCTTTTTCCTGCTCCTCTTAGCATGATTAAGAAGATTCAAAGAGAGTGAGATGTCAGCTCCTTTCATTCAGTCAGTAGCTTCAAACATTTCTGGTATATGAATAACATGATGTTTTTCAATGGCAAAAATCAATGAATATTGTAAATGCACAAACAGTAATTTCTCCGCATTGCAAGGTGCAATTCTGAAATTTTTTGCTTTTTCCTGCTCCTCTTAGCATGATAAAGAAGATTCAAAGAGAGTGAGATGCCAGCTCCTTTCATTCAGTCAGTAGCTTCAAACATTTCTGGTATATGAATAACATGATGTTTTTCAATGGCAAAAATCAATGAATATTGTAAATGCACAAATAGTAATTTCTCCGCATTGCAAGGTGCAAGTCTGAAATTTTTTGCTTTTTCCTGCTCCTCTTAGCATGATAAAGAAGATTCAAAGAGAGTGAGATGCCAGCTACTTTCATTCAGTCAGTAGCTTCAATCATTTCTGGACGTTTTTCAATGGTAAAAATCAATGAATATTGTAAATGCACAAACAGTAATGTCTCCACATTGCAAGGTGCAATTCTGAAATTTTTTGCTTTTTCCTGCTCCTCTTAGCATGATAAAGAAGATTCAAAGAGATTGAGATGCCAGCTCCTTTCATTCAGTCAGTAGCTTCAAACATTTCTTGTATATGAATAACATGATGTTTTTCAATGGCAAAAATCAATGAATATTGTAAATGCACAAATAGTAATTTCTCCGCATTGCAAGGTGCAAGTCTGAAATTTTTTGCTTTTTCCTGCTCCTCTTAGCATGATAAAGAAGATTCAAAGAGAGTGAGATGCCAGCTACTTTCATTCAGTCAGTAGCTTCAATCATTTCTGGACGTTTTTCAATGGTAAAAATCAATGAATATTGTAAATGCACAAACAGTAATGTCTCCACATTGCAAGGTGCAATTCTGAAATTTTTTGCTTTTTCCTGCTCCTCTTAGCATGATAAAGAAGATTCAAAGAGAGTGAGATGCCAGCTCCATTCATTGAGTCAGTAGCTTCAATCATTTCTGGACGTTTTTCAATGGCAAAAATCAATGAATATTGTAAATGCACAAACAGTAATTTCTCCGCATTGCAAGGTGCAATTCTGAAATTTTTTGCTTTTTCCTGCTCCTCTTAGAATGATAAAGAAGATTCAAAGAGAGTGAGATGCCAGCTACTTTCATTCAGTCAGTACCTTCAATCATTTCTGGACGTTTTTCAATGGCAAAAATCAATGAATATTGTAAATGCACAAACAGTAATTTCTCCGCATTGCAAGGTGCAATTCTGAAATTTTTTGCTTTTTCCTGCTCCTCTTAGCATGATAAAGAAGATTCAAAAAGAGTGAGATGCCAGTTCCTTTCATTCAGTCAGTAGCTTCAAACATTTCTGGTATATGAATAACATGATGTTTTTCAATGGCAAAAATCAATGAATATTGTAAATTCACAAACAGTAATTTCTCCGCATTGCAAGGTGCAAGTCTGAAATTTTTTGCTTTTTCCTGCTCCTCTTAGCATGATAAAGAAGATTCAAAGAGAGTGAGATGCCAGCTCCTTTCATTCAGTCAGTAGCTTCAAACATTTCTGGTATATGAATAACATGATGTTTTTCAATGGCAAAAATCAATGAATATTGTAAATGCACAAACAGTAATTTCTCCGCATTGCAAGGTGCAAGTCTGAAATTTTTTGCTTTTTCCTGCTCCTCTTAGCATGATAAAGAAGATTCAAAGAGAGTGAGATGCCAGCTACTTTCATTCAGTCAGTAGCTTCAATCATTTCTGGACGTTTTTCAATGGTAAAAATCAATGAATATTGTAAATGCACAAACAGTAATTTCTCCACATTGCAAGGTGCAATTCTGAAATTTTTTGCTTTATCCTGCTCCTCTTAGCATGATAAAGAAGATTCAAAGAGATTGAGATGCCAGCTCCTTTCATTCAGTCAGTAGCTTCAAACATTTCTGGTATATGAATAACATGATGTTTTTCAATGGCAAAAATCAATGAATATTGTAAATGCACAAACAGTAATTTCTCCGCATTGCAAGGTGCAATTCTGAAATTTTTTGCTTTTTCCTGCTCCTCTTAGCATGATAAAGAAGATTCAAAGAGAGTGAGATGCCAGCTCCTTTCATTCAGTCAGTAGCTTCAAACATTTCTGGTATATGAATAACATGATGTTTTTCAATGGCAAAAATCAATGAATATTGTAAATGCACAAACAGTAATTTCTCCGCATTGCAAGGTGCAAGTCTGAAATTTTTTGCTTTTTCCTGCTCCTCTTAGCATGATAAAGAAGATTCAAAGAGAGTGAGATGCCAGCTACTTTCATTCAGTCAGTAGCTTCAATCATTTCTGGACGTTTTTCAATGGTAAAAATCAATGAATATTGTAAATGCACAAACAGTAATTTCTCCACATTGCAAGGTGCAATTCTGAAATTTTTTGCTTTTTCCTGCTCCTCTTAGCATGATAAAGAAGATTCAAAGAGAGTGAGATGCCAGCTCCTTTCATTCAGTCAGTAGCTTCAAACATTTCTGGTATATGAATAACATGATGTTTTTCAATGGCAAAAATCAATGAATATTGTAAATGCACAAACAGTAATTTCTCCGCATTGCAAGGTGCAATTCTGAAATTTTTTGCTTTTTCCTGCTCCTCTTAGCATGATAAAGAAGATTCAAAGAGAGTGAGATGCCAGCTCCTTTCATTCAGTCAGTAGCTTCAATCATTTCTGGATGTTTTTCAATGGCAAAAATCAATGAATATTGTAAATGCACAAACTGTAATTTCTCCGCATTGCAAGGTGCAATTCTGAAATTTTTTGCTTTTTCCTGCTCCTCTTAGCATGATAAAGAAGATTCAAAGAGAGTGAGATGCCAGCTCCTTTCATTCAGTCAGTAGCTTCAATCATTTCTGGACGTTTTTCAATGGCAAAAATCAATGAATATTGTAAATGCACAAACAGTAATTTCTCCGCATTGCAAGGTGCAATTCTGAAATTTTTTGCTTTTTCCTGCTCCTCTTAGCATGATAAAGAAGATTCAAAGAGAGTGAGATGCCAGCTCCTTTCATTCAGTCAGTACCTTCAATCATTTCTGGACGTTTTTCAATGGCAAAAATCAATGAATATTGTAAATGCACAAACAGTAATTTTTCCGCATTGCAAGGTGCAATTCTGAAATTTTTTGCTTTTTCCCGCTCCTCTTAGCATGATAAAGAAGATTCAAAGAGAGTGAGGTGCCAGCTCCTTTCATTCAGTCAGTAGCTTCAAACATTTCTGGTATATGAATAACATGTTTTTCAATGGCAAAAATCAATGAATATTGTAAATGCACAAACAGTAATTTCTCCGCATTGCAAGGTGCAATTCTGAAATTTTTTGCTTTTTCCTGCTCCTCTTAGCATGATAAAGAAGATTCAAAGAGGGTGAGATGCCAGCTCCTTTCATTCAGTCAGTAGCTTCAATCATTTCTGGACGTTTTTCAATGGCAAAAATCAATGAATATTGTAAATGCACAAACAGTAATTTCTCCGCATTGCAAGGTGCAATTCTGAAATTTTTTGCTTTTTCCTGCTCCTCTTAGCATGATAAAGAAGATTCAAAGAGAGTGAGATGCCAGCTCCTTTCATTCAGTCAGTAGCTTCAATCATTTCTGGACGTTTTTCAATGGCAAAAATCAATGAATATTGTAAATGCACAAACAGTAATTTCTCCGCATTGCAAGGTGCAATTCTGAAATTTTTTGCTTTTTCCTGCTCCTCTTAGCATGATAAAGAAGATTCAAAGAGAGTGAGATGCCAGCTCCTTTCATTCAGTCAGTAGCTTCAAACATTTCTGGTATATGAATAACATGATGTTTTTCAATGGCAAAAATCAATGAATATTGTAAATGCACAAACAGTAATTTCTCCGCATTGCAAGGTGCAAGTCTGAAATTTTTTGCTTTTTCCTGCTCCTCTTAGCATGATAAAGAAGATTCAAAGAGAGTGAGATGCCAGCTACTTTCATTCAGTCAGTAGCTTCAATCATTTCTGGACGTTTTTCAATGGTAAAAATCAATGTATATTGTAAATGCACAAACAGTAATTTCTCCACATTGCAAGGTGCAATTCTAAAATTTTTTGCTTTTTCCTGCTCCTCTTAGCATGATAAAGAAGATTCAAAGAGAGTGAGATGCCAGCTCCTTTCATTCAGTCAGTAGCTTCAAACATTTCTGGTATATGAATAACATGATGTTTTTCAATGGCAAAAATCAATGAATATTGTAAATGCACAAACAGTAATTTCTCCGCATTGCAAGGTGCAATTCTGAAATTTTTTGCTTTTTCCTGCTCCTCTTAGCATGATTCAAAGAGAGTGAGATGCCAGCTCCTTTCATTCAGTCAGTAGCTTCAATCATTTCTGGACATTTTTCAATGGCAAAAATCAATGAATATTGTAAATGCACAAACAGTAATTTCTCCGCATTGCAAGGTGCAATTCTGAAATTTTTTGCTTTTTCCTGCTCCTCTTAGCATGATTAAGAAGATTCAAAGAGAGTGAGATGTCAGCTCCTTTCATTCAGTCAGTAGCTTCAAACATTTCTGGTATATGAATAACATGATGTTTTTCAATGGCAAAAATCAATGAATATTGTAAATGCACAAACAGTAATTTCTCCGCATTGCAAGGTGCAATTCTGAAATTTTTTGCTTTTTCCTGCTCCTCTTAGCATGATAAAGAAGATTCAAAGAGAGTGAGATGCCAGCTCCTTTCATTCAGTCAGTAGCTTCAAACATTTCTGGTATATGAATAACATGATGTTTTTCAATGGCAAAAATCAATGAATATTGTAAATGCACAAATAGTAATTTCTCCGCATTGCAAGGTGCAAGTCTGAAATTTTTTGCTTTTTCCTGCTCCTCTTAGCATGATAAAGAAGATTCAAAGAGAGTGAGATGCCAGCTACTTTCATTCAGTCAGTAGCTTCAATCATTTCTGGACGTTTTTCAATGGTAAAAATCAATGAATATTGTAAATGCACAAACAGTAATGTCTCCACATTGCAAGGTGCAATTCTGAAATTTTTTGCTTTTTCCTGCTCCTCTTAGCATGATAAAGAAGATTCAAAGAGAGTGAGATGCCAGCTCCATTCATTGAGTCAGTAGCTTCAATCATTTCTGGACGTTTTTCAATGGCAAAAATCAATGAATATTGTAAATGCACAAACAGTAATTTCTCCGCATTGCAAGGTGCAATTCTGAAATTTTTTGCTTTTTCCTGCTCCTCTTAGAATGATAAAGAAGATTCAAAGAGAGTGAGATGCCAGCTACTTTCATTCAGTCAGTACCTTCAATCATTTCTGGACGTTTTTCAATGGCAAAAATCAATGAATATTGTAAATGCACAAACAGTAATTTCTCCGCATTGCAAGGTGCAATTCTGAAATTTTTTGCTTTTTCCTGCTCCTCTTAGCATGATAAAGAAGATTCAAAGAGAGTGAGATGCCAGTTCCTTTCATTCAGTCAGTAGCTTCAAACATTTCTGGTATATGAATAACATGATGTTTTTCAATGGCAAAAATCAATGAATATTGTAAATTCACAAACAGTAATTTCTCCGCATTGCAAGGTGCAAGTCTGAAATTTTTTGCTTTTTCCTGCTCCTCTTAGCATGATAAAGAAGATTCAAAGAGAGTGAGATGCCAGCTCCTTTCATTCAGTCAGTAGCTTCAAACATTTCTGGTATATGAATAACATGATGTTTTTCAATGGCAAAAATCAATGAATATTGTAAATGCACAAACAGTAATTTCTCCGCATTGCAAGGTGCAAGTCTGAAATTTTTTGCTTTTTCCTGCTCCTCTTAGCATGATAAAGAAGATTCAAAGAGAGTGAGATGCCAGCTACTTTCATTCAGTCAGTAGCTTCAATCATTTCTGGACGTTTTTCAATGGTAAAAATCAATGAATATTGTAAATGCACAAACAGTAATTTCTCCACATTGCAAGGTGCAATTCTGAAATTTTTTGCTTTATCCTGCTCCTCTTAGCATGATAAAGAAGATTCAAAGAGATTGAGATGCCAGCTCCTTTCATTCAGTCAGTAGCTTCAAACATTTCTGGTATATGAATAACATGATGTTTTTCAATGGCAAAAATCAATGAATATTGTAAATGCACAAACAGTAATTTCTCCGCATTGCAAGGTGCAATTCTGAAATTTTTTGCTTTTTCCTGCTCCTCTTAGCATGATAAAGAAGATTCAAAGAGAGTGAGATGCCAGCTCCTTTCATTCAGTCAGTAGCTTCAAACATTTCTGGTATATGAATAACATGATGTTTTTCAATGGCAAAAATCAATGAATATTGTAAATGCACAAACAGTAATTTCTCCGCATTGCAAGGTGCAAGTCTGAAATTTTTTGCTTTTTCCTGCTCCTCTTAGCATGATAAAGAAGATTCAAAGAGAGTGAGATGCCAGCTACTTTCATTCAGTCAGTAGCTTCAATCATTTCTGGACGTTTTTCAATGGTAAAAATCAATGAATATTGTAAATGCACAAACAGTAATTTCTCCACATTGCAAGGTGCAATTCTGAAATTTTTTGCTTTTTCCTGCTCCTCTTAGCATGATAAAGAAGATTCAAAGAGAGTGAGATGCCAGCTCCTTTCATTCAGTCAGTAGCTTCAAACATTTCTGGTATATGAATAACATGATGTTTTTCAATGGCAAAAATCAATGAATATTGTAAATGCACAAACAGTAATTTCTCCGCATTGCAAGGTGCAATTCTGAAATTTTTTGCTTTTTCCTGCTCCTCTTAGCATGATAAAGAAGATTCAAAGAGAGTGAGATGCCAGCTCCTTTCATTCAGTCAGTAGCTTCAATCATTTCTGGATGTTTTTCAATGGCAAAAATCAATGAATATTGTAAATGCACAAACTGTAATTTCTCCGCATTGCAAGGTGCAATTCTGAAATTTTTTGCTTTTTCCTGCTCCTCTTAGCATGATAAAGAAGATTCAAAGAGAGTGAGATGCCAGCTCCTTTCATTCAGTCAGTAGCTTCAATCATTTCTGGACGTTTTTCAATGGCAAAAATCAATGAATATTGTAAATGCACAAACAGTAATTTCTCCGCATTGCAAGGTGCAATTCTGAAATTTTTTGCTTTTTCCTGCTCCTCTTAGCATGATAAAGAAGATTCAAAGAGAGTGAGATGCCAGCTCCTTTCATTCAGTCAGTACCTTCAATCATTTCTGGACGTTTTTCAATGGCAAAAATCAATGAATATTGTAAATGCACAAACAGTAATTTTTCCGCATTGCAAGGTGCAATTCTGAAATTTTTTGCTTTTTCCCGCTCCTCTTAGCATGATAAAGAAGATTCAAAGAGAGTGAGGTGCCAGCTCCTTTCATTCAGTCAGTAGCTTCAAACATTTCTGGTATATGAATAACATGTTTTTCAATGGCAAAAATCAATGAATATTGTAAATGCACAAACAGTAATTTCTCCGCATTGCAAGGTGCAATTCTGAAATTTTTTGCTTTTTCCTGCTCCTCTTAGCATGATAAAGAAGATTCAAAGAGAGTGAGATGCCAGCTCCTTTCATTCAGTCAGTAGCTTCAATCATTTCTGGACGTTTTTCAATGGCAAAAATCAATGAATATTGTAAATGCACAAACAGTAATTTCTCCGCATTGCAAGGTGCAATTCTGAAATTTTTTGCTTTTTCCTGCTCCTCTTAGCATGATAAAGAAGATTCAAAGAGAGTGAGATGCCAGCTCCTTTCATTCAGTCAGTAGCTTCAATCATTTCTGGACGTTTTTCAATGGCAAAAATCAATGAATATTGTAAATGCACAAACAGTAATTTCTCCGCATTGCAAGGTGCAATTCTGAAATTTTTTGCTTTTTCCTGCTCCTCTTAGCATGATAAAGAAGATTCAAAGAGAGTGAGATGCCAGCTCCTTTCATTCAGTCAGTAGCTTCAAACATTTCTGGTATATGAATAACATGATGTTTTTCAATGGCAAAAATCAATGAATATTGTAAATGCACAAACAGTAATTTCTCCGCATTGCAAGGTGCAAGTCTGAAATTTTTTGCTTTTTCCTGCTCCTCTTAGCATGATAAAGAAGATTCAAAGAGAGTGAGATGCCAGCTACTTTCATTCAGTCAGTAGCTTCAATCATTTCTGGACGTTTTTCAATGGTAAAAATCAATGTATATTGTAAATGCACAAACAGTAATTTCTCCACATTGCAAGGTGCAATTCTAAAATTTTTTGCTTTTTCCTGCTCCTCTTAGCATGATAAAGAAGATTCAAAGAGAGTGAGATGCCAGCTCCTTTCATTCAGTCAGTAGCTTCAAACATTTCTGGTATATGAATAACATGATGTTTTTCAATGGCAAAAATCAATGAATATTGTAAATGCACAAACAGTAATTTCTCCGCATTGCAAGGTGCAATTCTGAAATTTTTTGCTTTTTCCTGCTCCTCTTAGCATGATTCAAAGAGAGTGAGATGCCAGCTCCTTTCATTCAGTCAGTAGCTTCAATCATTTCTGGACATTTTTCAATGGCAAAAATCAATGAATATTGTAAATGCACAAACAGTAATTTCTCCGCATTGCAAGGTGCAATTCTGAAATTTTTTGCTTTTTCCTGCTCCTCTTAGCATGATTAAGAAGATTCAAAGAGAGTGAGATGTCAGCTCCTTTCATTCAGTCAGTAGCTTCAAACATTTCTGGTATATGAATAACATGATGTTTTTCAATGGCAAAAATCAATGAATATTGTAAATGCACAAACAGTAATTTCTCCGCATTGCAAGGTGCAATTCTGAAATTTTTTGCTTTTTCCTGCTCCTCTTAGCATGATAAAGAAGATTCAAAGAGAGTGAGATGCCAGCTCCTTTCATTCAGTCAGTAGCTTCAAACATTTCTGGTATATGAATAACATGATGTTTTTCAATGGCAAAAATCAATGAATATTGTAAATGCACAAATAGTAATTTCTCCGCATTGCAAGGTGCAAGTCTGAAATTTTTTGCTTTTTCCTGCTCCTCTTAGCATGATAAAGAAGATTCAAAGAGAGTGAGATGCCAGCTACTTTCATTCAGTCAGTAGCTTCAATCATTTCTGGACGTTTTTCAATGGTAAAAATCAATGAATATTGTAAATGCACAAAGAGTAATGTCTCCACATTGCAAGGTGCAATTCTGAAATTTTTTGCTTTTTCCTGCTCCTCTTAGCATGATAAAGAAGATTCAAAGAGATTGAGATGCCAGCTCCTTTCATTCAGTCAGTAGCTTCAAACATTTCTTGTATATGAATAACATGATGTTTTTCAATGGCAAAAATCAATGAATATTGTAAATGCACAAACAGTAATTTCTCCGCATTGCAAGGTGCAATTCTGAAATTTTTTGCTTTTTCCTGCTCCTCTTAGCATGATAAAGAAGATTCAAAGAGAGTGAGATGCCAGCTCCTTTCATTCAGTCAGTAGCTTCAAACATTTCTGGTATATGAATAACATGATGTTTTTCAATGGCAAAAATCAATGAATATTGTAAATGCACAAACAGTAATTTCTCCGCATTGCAAGGTGCAAGTCTGAAATTTTTTGCTTTTTCCTGCTCCTCTTAGCATGATAAAGAAAATTCAAAGAGAGTGAGATGCCAGCTACTTTCATTCAGTCAGTAGCTTCAATCATTTCTGGACGTTTTTCAATGGTAAAAATCAATGAATATTGTAAATGCACAAACAGTAATTTCTCCACATTGCAAGGTGCAATTCTGAAATTTTTTGCTTTTTCCTGCTCCTCTTAGCATGATAAAGAAGATTCAAAGAGAGTGAGATGCCAGCTCCTTTCATTCAGTCAGTAGCTTCAAACATTTCTGGTATATAAATAACATGATGTTTTTCAATGGCAAAAATCAATGAATATTGTAAATGCACAAACAGTAATTTCTCTGCATTGCAAGGTGCAATTCTGAAATTTTTTGCTTTTTCCTGTTCCTCTTAGCATGATAAAGAAGATTCAAAGAGAGTGAGATGCCAGCTCCTTTCATTCAGTCAGTAGCTTCAATCATTTCTGGACGTTTCTCAATGGCAAAAATCAATGAATATTGTAAATGCACAAACTGTAATTTCTCCGCATTGCAAGGTGCAATTCTGAAATTTTTTGCTTTTTCCTGCTCCTCTTAGCATGATAAAGAAGATTCAAAGAGAGTGAGATGCCAGCTCCTTTCATTCAGTCAGTAGCTTCAATCATTTCTGGACGTTTTTCAATGGCAAAAATCAATGAATATTGTAAATGCACAAACAGTAATTTCTCCGCATTGCAAGGTGCAATTCTGAAATTTTTTGCTTTTTCCTGCTCCTCTTAGCATGATAAAGAAGATTCAAAGAGAGTGAGATGCCAGCTCCTTTCATTCAGTCAGTACCTTCAATCATTTCTGGACGTTTTTCAATGGCAAAAATCAATGAATATTGTAAATGCACAAACAGTAATTTCTCCGCATTGCAAGGTGCAATTCTGAAATTTTTTGCTTTTTCCCGCTCCTCTTAGCATGATAAAGAAGATTCAAAGAGAGTGAGGTGCCAGCTCCTTTCATTCAGTCAGTAGCTTCAAACATTTCTGGTATATGAATTACATGTTTTTCAATGGCAAAAATCAATGAATATTGTAAATGCACAAACAGTAATTTCTCCGCATTGCAAGGTGCAATTCTGAAATTTTTTGCTTTTTCCTGCTCCTCTTAGCATGATAAAGAAGATTCAAAGAGAGTGAGATGCCAGCTCCTTTCATTCAGTCAGTAGCTTCAATCATTTCTGGACGTTTTTCAATGGCAAAAATCAATGAATATTGTAAATGCACAAACAGTAATTTCTCCGCATTGCAAGGTGCAATTCTGAAATTTTTTGCTTTTTCCTGCTCCTCTTAGCATGATAAAGAAGATTCAAAGAGAGTGAGATGCCAGCTCCTTTCATTCAGTCAGTAGCTTCAATCATTTCTGGACGTTTTTCAATGGCAAAAATCAATGAATATTGTAAATGCACAAAAAGTAATTTCTCTGCATTGCAAGGTGCAATTCTGAAATTTTTTGCTTTTTCCTGCTCCTCTTAGCATGATAAAGAAGATTCAAAGAGAGTGAGATGCCAGCTCCTTTCATTCAGTCAGTAGCTTCAAACATTTCTGGTATATGAATAACATGATGTTTTTCAATGGCAAAAATCAATGAATATTGTAAATGCACAAACAGTAATTTCTCCGCATTGCAAGGTGCAAGTCTGAAATTTTTTGCTTTTTCCTGCTCCTCTTAGCATGATAAAAAAGATTCAAAGAGAGTGAGATGGCAGCTACTTTCATTCAGTCAGTAGCTTCAATCATTTCTGGACGTTTTTCAATGGTAAAAATCAATGAATATTGTAAATGCACAAACAGTAATTTCTCCACATTGCAAGGTGCAATTCTGAAATTTTTTGCTTTTTCCTGCTCCTCTTAGCATGATAAAGAAGATTCAAAGAGAGTGAGATGCCAGCTCCTTTCATTCAGTCAGTAGCTTCAAACATTTCTGGTATATGAATAACATGATGTTTTTCAATGGCAAAAATCAATGAATATTGTAAATGCACAAACAGTAATTTCTCCGCATTGCAAGGTGCAATTCTGAAATTTCTTGCTTTTTCCTGCTCCTCTTAGCATGATAAAGAAGATTCAAAGAGAGTGAGATGCCAGCTCCTTTCATTCAGTCAGTAGCTTCAATCATTTCTGGTATATGAATAACATGATGTTTTTCAATGGCAAAAATCAATGAATATTGTAAATGCACAAACAGTAATTTCTCCGCATTGCAAGGTGCAATTCTGAAATTTTTTGCTTTTTCCTGCTCCTCTTAGCATGATAAAGAAGATTCAAAGAGAGTGAGATGCCAGCTCCTTTCATTCAGTCAGTAGCTTCAATCATTTCTGGACTTTTTTCAACGGCAAAAATCAATGAATATTGTAAATGCACAAACAGTAATTTCTCCGCATTGCAAGGTGCAATTCTGAAATTTTTTGCTTTTTCCTGCTCCTCTTAGCATGATAAAGAAGATTCAAAGAGAGTGAGATGCCAGCTCCTTTCATTCAGTCAGTAGCTTCAATCATTTCTGGACGTTTTTCAATGGCAAAAATCAATGTATATTGTAAATGCACAAACAGTAATTTCTCCGCATTGCAAGGTGCAATTCTGAAATTTTTTGCTTTTTCCTGCTCCTCTTAGCATGATAAAGAAGATTCAAAGAGAGTGAGATGCCAGCTCCTTTCATTCAGTCAGTAGCCTCAATCATTTCTGGACGTTTTTCAATGGCAAAAATCAATGAATATTGTAAATGCACAAACAGTAATTTCTCCGCATTGCAAGGTGCAATTCTGAAATTTTTTGCTTTTTCCTGCTCCTCTTAGCATGATAAAGAAGATTCAAAGAGAGTGAGATGCCAGCTCCTTTCATTCAGTCAGTAGCTTCAAACATTTCTGGTATATGAATAACATGATGTTTTTCAATGGCAAAAATCAATGAATTTTGTAAATGCACAAACAGCAATTTCTCCGCATTGCAAGGTGCAATTCTGAAATTTTTTGCTTTTTCCTGCTCCTCTTAGCATGATAAAGAAGATTCAAAGAGAGTGAGATGCCAGCTCCTTTCATTCAGTCAGTAGCTTCAATCATTTCTGGACGTTTTTCAATGGCAAAAATCAATGAATATTGTAAATGCACAAACAGTAATTTCTCCGCATCGCGAGGTGCAATTCTGAAATTTTTTGCTTTTTCCTGCTCCTCTTAGCATGATAAAGAAGATTCAAAGAGAGGGAGATGCCAGCTCCTTTCATTCAGTCAGTAGCTTCAATCATTTCTGGTATGTGAATAACATGATGTTTTTCAATGGCAAAAATCAATGAATATTGTAAATGCACAAACAGTAATTTCTCCGCATTGCAAGGTGCAATTCTGAAATGTTTTGCTTTTTCCTGCTCCTCTTAGCATGATAAAGAAGATTCAAAGAGAGTGAGATGCCAGCTCCTTTCATTCAGTCAGTAGCTTCAATCATTTCTGGTATATGAATAACATGATGTTTTTCAATGGCAAAAATCAATGAATATTGTAAATGCACAAACAGTAATTTATTCGCATTGCAAGGTGCAATTCTGAAATTTTTTGGTTTTTCCTGCTCCTCTTAGCATGATAAAGAAGATTCAAAGAGAGTGAGATGCCAGCTCCTTTCATTCAGTCAGTAGCTTCAAACATTTCTGGTATATGAATAACATGATGTTTTTCAATGCCAAAAATCAATGAATATTGTAAATGCACAAACAGTAATTTCTCCGCATTGCAAGGTGCAATTCTGAAATTTTTTGCCTTTTCCTGCTCCTCTTAGCATGATAAAGAAGATTCAAAGAGAGTGAGATGCCAGCTCCTTTCATTCAGTCAGTAGCTTCAATCATTTCTGGACGTTTTTCAATGGCAAAAATCAATGAATATTGTAAATGCACAAACAGTAATTTCTCCGCATTGCAAGGTGCAATTCTGAAATTTTTTGCTTTTTCCTGCTCCTCTTAGCATGATAAAGAAGATTCAAAGAGAGTGAGATTCCAGCTCCTTTCATTCAGTCAGTAGCTTCAAACATTTCTGGTATATGAATAACATGATGTTTTTCAATGGCAAAAATCAATGAATATTGTAAATGCACAAATAGTAATTTCTCCGCATTGCAAGGTGCAATTCTGAAATTTTTTGCTTTTTCCTGCTCCTCTTAGCATGATAAAGAAGATTCAAAGAGAGTGAGATGCCAGCTCCTTTCATTCAGTCAGTAGCTTCAATCATTTCTGGACGTTTTTCAATGGCAAAAATCAATGAATATTGTAAATGCACAAACAGTAATTTCTCCGCATTGCAAGGTGCAATTCTGAAATTTTTTGTTTTTTCCTGCTCCTCTTAGCATGATAAAGAAGATTCAAAGAGAGTGAGATGCCAGCTCCTTTCATTCAGTCAGTAGCTTCAATCATTTCTGGTATATGAATAACATGATGTTTTTCAATGGCAAAAATCAATGAATATTGTAAATGCACAAACAGTAATTTCTCCGCATTGCAAGGTGCAATTCTGAAATTTTTTGCTTTTTCCTGCTCCTCTTAGCATGATAAAGAAGATTCAAAGAGAGTGAGATGCCAGCTCCTTTCATTCAGTCAGTAGCTTCAATCATTTCTGGACGTTTTTCAATGGCAAAAATCAATGAATATTGTAAATGCACAAACAGTAATTTCTCCGCATTGCAAGGTGCAATTCTGAAATTTTTTGCTTTTTCCTGCTCCTCTTAGCATGATAAAGAAGATTCAAAGAGAGTGACATGCCAGCTCCTTTCATTCAGTCAGTAGCTTCAAACATTTCTGGTATATGAATAACATGATGTTTTTCAATGGCAAAAATCAATGAATATTGTAAATGCACAAACAGTAATTTCTCCGCATTGCAAGGTGCAATTCTGAAATTTTTTGCTTTTTCCTGCTCCTCTTAGCATGATAAAGAAGATTCAAAGAGAGTGAGATGTCAGCTCCTTTCATTCAGTCAGTAGCTTCAATCATTTCTGGACGTTTTTCAATGGCAAAAATCAATGAATATTGTAAATGCACAAACAGTAATTTCTCCGCATTGCAAGGTGCAATTCTGAAATTTTTTGCTTTTTCCCGCTCCTCTTAGCATGATAAAGAAGATTCAAAGAGAGTGAGGTGCCAGCTCCTTTCATTCAGTCAGTAGCTTCAAACATTTCTGGTATATGAATTACATGTTTTTCAATGGCAAAAATCAATGAATATTGTAAATGCACAAACAGTAATTTCTCCGCATTGCAAGGTGCAATTCTGAAATTTTTTGCTTTTTCCTGCTCCTCTTAGCATGATAAAGAAGATTCAAAGAGAGTGACATGCCAGCTCCTTTCATTCAGTCAGTAGCTTCAATCATTTCTGGACGTTTTTCAATGGCAAAAATCAATGAATATTGTAAATGCACAAACAGTAATTTCTCCGCATTGCAAGGTGCAATTCTGAAATTTTTTGCTTTTTCCTGCTCCTCTTAGCATGATAAAGAAGATTCAAAGAGAGTGAGATGCCAGCTCCTTTCATTCAGTCAGTAGCTTCAATCATTTCTGGACGTTTTTCAATGGCAAAAATCAATGAATATTGTAAATGCACAAAAAGTAATTTCTCTGCATTGCAAGGTGCAATTCTGAAATTTTTTGCTTTTTCCTGCTCCTCTTAGCATGATAAAGAAGATTCAAAGAGAGTGAGATGCCAGCTCCTTTCATTCAGTCAGTAGCTTCAAACATTTCTGGTATATGAATAACATGATGTTTTTCAATGGCAAAAATCAATGAATATTGTAAATGCACAAACAGTAATTTCTCCGCATTGCAAGGTGCAAGTCTGAAATTTTTTGCTTTTTCCTGCTCCTCTTAGCATGATAAAAAAGATTCAAAGAGAGTGAGATGGCAGCTACTTTCATTCAGTCAGTAGCTTCAATCATTTCTGGACGTTTTTCAATGGTAAAAATCAATGAATATTGTAAATGTACAAACAGTAATTTCTCCACATTGCAAGGTGCAATTCTGAAATTTTTTGCTTTTTCCTGCTCCTCTTAGCATGATAAAGAAGATTCAAAGAGAGTGAGATGCCAGCTCCTTTCATTCAGTCAGTAGCTTCAAACATTTCTGGTATATGAATAACATGATGTTTTTCAATGGCAAAAATCAATGAATATTGTAAATGCACAAACAGTAATTTCTCCGCATTGCAAGGTGCAATTCTGAAATTTCTTGCTTTTTCCTGCTCCTCTTAGCATGATAAAGAAGATTCAAAGAGGGTAAGATGCCAGCTCCTTTCATTCAGTCAGTAGCTTCAATCATTTCTGGTATATGAATAACATGATGTTTTTCAATGGCAAAAATCAATGAATATTGTAAATGCACAAACAGTAATTTCTCCGCATTGCAAGGTGCAATTCTGAAATTTTTTGCTTTTTCCTGCTCCTCTTAGCATGACAAAGAAGATTCAAAGAGAGTGAGATGCCAGCTCCTTTCATTCAGTCAGTAGCTTCAATCATTTCTGGACTTTTTTCAACGGCAAAAATCAATGAATATTGTAAATGCACAAACAGTAATTTCTCCGCATTGCAAGGTGCAATTCTGAAATTTTTTGCTTTTTCCTGCTCCTCTTAGCATGATAAAGAAGATTCAAAGAGAGTGAGATGCCAGCTCCTTTCATTCAGTCAGTAGCTTCAATCATTTCTGGACGTTTTTCAATGGCAAAAATCAATGTATATTGTAAATGCACAAACAGTAATTTCTCCGCATTGCAAGGTGCAATTCTGAAATTTTTTGCTTTTTCCTGCTCCTCTTAGCATGATAAAGAAGATTCAAAGAGAGTGAGATGCCAGCTCCTTTCATTCAGTCAGTAGCCTCAATCATTTCTGGACGTTTTTCAATGGCAAAAATCAATGAATATTGTAAATGCACAAACAGTAATTTCTCCGCATTGCAAGGTGCAATTCTGAAATTTTTTGCTTTTTCCTGCTCCTCTTAGCATGATAAAGAAGATTCAAAGAGAGTGAGATGCCAGCTCCTTTCATTCAGTCAGTAGCTTCAAACATTTCTGGTATATGAATAACATGATGTTTTTCAATGGCAAAAATCAATGAATTTTGTAAATGCACAAACAGCAATTTCTCCGCATTGCAAGGTGCAATTCTGAAATTTTTTGCTTTTTCCTGCTCCTCTTAGCATGATAAAGAAGATTCAAAGAGAGTGAGATGCCAGCTCCTTTCATTCAGTCAGTAGCTTCAATCATTTCTGGACGTTTTTCAATGGCAAAAATCAATGAATATTGTAAATGCACAAACAGTAATTTCTCCGCATCGCGAGGTGCAATTCTGAAATTTTTTGCTTTTTCCTGCTCCTCTTAGCATGATAAAGAAGATTCAAAGAGAGTGAGATGCCAGCTCCTTTCATTCAGTCAGTAGCTTCAATCATTTCTGGTATGTGAATAACATGATGTTTTTCAATGGCAAAAATCAATGAATATTGTAAATGCACAAACAGTAATTTCTCCGCATTGCAAGGTGCAATTCTGAAATGTTTTGCTTTTTCCTGCTCCTCTTAGCATGATAAAGAAGATTCAAAGAGAGTGAGATGCCAGCTCCTTTCATTCAGTCAGTAGCTTCAATCATTTCTGGTATATGAATAACATGATGTTTTTCAATGGCAAAAATCAATGAATATTGTAAATGCACAAACAGTAATTTATTCGCATTGCAAGGTGCAATTCTGAAATTTTTTGGTTTTTCCTGCTCCTCTTAGCATGATAAAGAAGATTCAAAGAGAGTGAGATGCCAGCTCCTTTCATTCAGTCAGTAGCTTCAAACATTTCTGGTATATGAATAACATGATGTTTTTCAATGCCAAAAATCAATGAATATTGTAAATGCACAAACAGTAATTTCTCCGCATTGCAAGGTGCAATTCTGAAATTTTTTGCCTTTTCCTGCTCCTCTTAGCATGATAAAGAAGATTCAAAGAGAGTGAGATGCCAGCTCCTTTCATTCAGTCAGTAGCTTCAAACATTTCTGGTATATGAATAACATGATGTTTTTCAATGGCAAAAATCAATGAATATTGTAAATGCACAAACAGTAATTTCTCCGCATTGCAAGGTGCAATTCTGAAATTTCTTGCTTTTTCCTGCTCCTCTTAGCATGATAAAGAAGATTCAAAGAGGGTAAGATGCCAGCTCCTTTCATTCAGTCAGTAGCTTCAATCATTTCTGGTATATGAATAACATGATGTTTTTCAATGGCAAAAATCAATGAATATTGTAAATGCACAAACAGTAATTTCTCCGCATTGCAAGGTGCAATTCTGAAATTTTTTGCTTTTTCCTGCTCCTCTTAGCATGACAAAGAAGATTCAAAGAGAGTGAGATGCCAGCTCCTTTCATTCAGTCAGTAGCTTCAATCATTTCTGGACTTTTTTCAACGGCAAAAATCAATGAATATTGTAAATGCACAAACAGTAATTTCTCCGCATTGCAAGGTGCAATTCTGAAATTTTTTGCTTTTTCCTGCTCCTCTTAGCATGATAAAGAAGATTCAAAGAGAGTGAGATGCCAGCTCCTTTCATTCAGTCAGTAGCTTCAATCATTTCTGGACGTTTTTCAATGGCAAAAATCAATGTATATTGTAAATGCACAAACAGTAATTTCTCCGCATTGCAAGGTGCAATTCTGAAATTTTTTGCTTTTTCCTGCTCCTCTTAGCATGATAAAGAAGATTCAAAGAGAGTGAGATGCCAGCTCCTTTCATTCAGTCAGTAGCCTCAATCATTTCTGGACGTTTTTCAATGGCAAAAATCAATGAATATTGTAAATGCACAAACAGTAATTTCTCCGCATTGCAAGGTGCAATTCTGAAATTTTTTGCTTTTTCCTGCTCCTCTTAGCATGATAAAGAAGATTCAAAGAGAGTGAGATGCCAGCTCCTTTCATTCAGTCAGTAGCTTCAAACATTTCTGGTATATGAATAACATGATGTTTTTCAATGGCAAAAATCAATGAATTTTGTAAATGCACAAACAGCAATTTCTCCGCATTGCAAGGTGCAATTCTGAAATTTTTTGCTTTTTCCTGCTCCTCTTAGCATGATAAAGAAGATTCAAAGAGAGTGAGATGCCAGCTCCTTTCATTCAGTCAGTAGCTTCAATCATTTCTGGACGTTTTTCAATGGCAAAAATCAATGAATATTGTAAATGCACAAACAGTAATTTCTCCGCATCGCGAGGTGCAATTCTGAAATTTTTTGCTTTTTCCTGCTCCTCTTAGCATGATAAAGAAGATTCAAAGAGAGTGAGATGCCAGCTCCTTTCATTCAGTCAGTAGCTTCAATCATTTCTGGTATGTGAATAACATGATGTTTTTCAATGGCAAAAATCAATGAATATTGTAAATGCACAAACAGTAATTTCTCCGCATTGCAAGGTGCAATTCTGAAATGTTTTGCTTTTTCCTGCTCCTCTTAGCATGATAAAGAAGATTCAAAGAGAGTGAGATGCCAGCTCCTTTCATTCAGTCAGTAGCTTCAATCATTTCTGGTATATGAATAACATGATGTTTTTCAATGGCAAAAATCAATGAATATTGTAAATGCACAAACAGTAATTTATTCGCATTGCAAGGTGCAATTCTGAAATTTTTTGGTTTTTCCTGCTCCTCTTAGCATGATAAAGAAGATTCAAAGAGAGTGAGATGCCAGCTCCTTTCATTCAGTCAGTAGCTTCAAACATTTCTGGTATATGAATAACATGATGTTTTTCAATGCCAAAAATCAATGAATATTGTAAATGCACAAACAGTAATTTCTCCGCATTGCAAGGTGCAATTCTGAAATTTTTTGCCTTTTCCTGCTCCTCTTAGCATGATAAAGAAGATTCAAAGAGAGTGAGATGCCAGCTCCTTTCATTCAGTCAGTAGCTTCAATCATTTCTGGACGTTTTTCAATGGCAAAAATCAATGAATATTGTAAATGCACAAACAGTAATTTCTCCGCATTGCAAGGTGCAATTCTGAAATTTTTTGCTTTTTCCTGCTCCTCTTAGCATGATAAAGAAGATTCAAAGAGAGTGAGATGCCAGCTCCTTTCATTCAGTCAGTAGCTTCAATCATTTCTGGTATATGAATAACATGATGTTTTTCAATGGCAAAAATCAATGAATATTGTAAATGCACAAACAGTAATTTCTCCGCATTGCAAGGTGCAATTCTGAAATTTTTTGCTTTTTCCTGCTCCTCTTAGCATGATAAAGAAGATTCAAAGAGAGTGAGATGCCAGCTCCTTTCATTCAGTCAGTAGCTTCAATCATTTCTGGACGTTTTTCAATGGCAAAAATCAATGAATATTGTAAATGCACAAACAGTAATTTCTCCGCATTGCAAGGTGCAATTCTGAAATTTTTTGCTTTTTCCTGCTCCTCTTAGCATGATAAAGAAGATTCAAAGAGAGTGACATGCCAGCTCCTTTCATTCAGTCAGTAGCTTCAAACATTTCTGGTATATGAATAACATGATGTTTTTCAATGGCAAAAATCAATGAATATTGTAAATGCACAAACAGTAATTTCTCCGCATTGCAAGGTGCAATTCTGAAATTTTTTGCTTTTTCCTGCTCCTCTTAGCATGATAAAGAAGATTCAAAGAGAGTGAGATGTCAGCTCCTTTCATTCAGTCAGTAGCTTCAATCATTTCTGGACGTTTTTCAATGGCAAAAATCAATGAATATTGTAAATGCACAAACAGTAATTTCTCCGCATTGCAAGGTGCAATTCTGAAATTTTTTGCTTTTTCCTGCTCCTCTTAGCATGATAAAGAAGATTCAAAGAGAGTGAGATGCCAGCTCCTTTCATTCAGTCGGTAGGTTCAATCATTTCTGGACGTTTTTCAATGGCAAAAATCAATGAATATTGTAAATGCACAATCAGTAATTTCTCCGCATTGCAAGGTGCAATTCTGAAATTTTTTGCTTTTTCCTGCTCCTCTTAGCATGATAAAGAAGATTCAAAGAGAGTGAGATGCCAGCTCCTTTCATTCAGTCAGTAGCTTCAATCATTTCTGGACGTTTTTCAATGGCAAAAATCAATGAATATTGTAAATGCACAAACAGTAATTTCTCCGCATTGCAAGGTGCAATTCTGAAATTTTTTGCTTTTTCCTGCTCCTGTTAGCATGATAAAGAAGATTCAAAGAGAGTGAGATGCCAGCTCCTTTCATTCAGTCAGTAGCTTCAATCATTTCTGGACGTTTTTCAATGGCAAAAATCAATGTATATTGTAAATGCACAAACAGTAATTTCTCCGCATTGCAAGGTGCAATTCTGAAATTTTTTGCTTTTTCCTGCTCCTCTTAGCATGATAAAGAAGATTCAAAGAGAGTGAGATGCCAGCTCCTTTCATTCAGTCAGTAGCTTCAATCATTTCTGGACGTTTTTCAATGGCAAAAATCAATGTATATTGTAAATGCACAAACAGTAATTTCTCCGCATTGCAAGGTGCAATTCTGAAATTTTTTGCTTTTTCCTGCTCCTCTTAGCATGATAAAGAAGATTCAAAGAGAGTGAGATGCCAGCTCCTTTCATTCAGTCAGTAGCTTCAATCATTTCTGGACGTTTTTCAATGGCAAAAATCAATGAATATTGTAAATGCACAAACAGTAATTTCTCCGCATTGCAAGGTGCAATTCTGAAATTTTTTGCTTTTTCCTGCTCCTCTTAGCATGATAAAGAAGATTCAAAGAGAGTGAGATGCCAGCTCCTTTCATTCAGTCAGTAGCTTCAAACATTTCTGGTATATGAATAACATGATGTTTTTCAATGGCAAAAATCAATGAATTTTGTAAATGCACAAACAGCAATTTCTCCGCATTGCAAGGTGCAATTCTGAAATTTTTTGCTTTTTCCTGCTACTCTTAGCATGATAAAGAAGATTCAAAGAGAGTGAGATGCCAGCTCCTTTCATTCAGTCAGTAGCTTCAATCATTTCTGGACGTTTTTCAATGGCAAAAATCAATGAATATTGTAAATGCACAAACAGTAATTTCTCCGCATTGCGAGGTGCAATTCTGAAATTTTTTGCTTTTTCCTGCTCCTCTTAGCATGGTAAAGAAGATTCAAAGAGAGTGAGATGCCAGCTCCTTTCATTCAGTCAGTAGCTTCAATCATTTCTGGTATATGAATAACATGATGTTTTTCAATGGCAAAAATCAATGAATATTGTAAATGCACAAACAGTAATTTCTCCGCATTGCAAGGTGCAATTCTGAAATTTTTTGCTTTTTCCTGCTCCTCTTAGCATGATAAAGAAGATTCAAAGAGAGTGAGATGCCAGCTCCATTCATTCAGTCAGTAGCTTCAATCATTTCTGGTATATGAATAACATGATGTTTTTCAATGGCAAAAATCAATGAATATTGTAAATGCACAAACAGTAATTTATTCGCATTGCAAGGTGCAATTCTGAAATTTTTTGCTTTTTCCTGCTCCTCTTAGCATGATAAAGAAGATTCAAAGAGAGTGAGATGCCAGCTCCTTTCATTCAGTCAGTAGCTTCAAACATTTCTGGTATATGAATAACATGATGTTTTTCAATGGCAAAAATCAATGAATATTGTAAATGCACAAACAGTAATTTCTCCGCATTGCAAGGTGCAATTCTGAAATTTTTTGCCTTTTCCTGCTCCTCTTAGCATGATAAAGAAGATTCAAAGAGAGTGAGATGCCAGCTCCTTTCATTCAGTCAGTAGCTTCAATCATTTCTGGACGTTTTTCAATGGCAAAAATCAATGAATATTGTAAATGCACAAACAGTAATTTCTCCGCATTGCAAGGTGCAATTCTGAAATTTTTTGCTTTTTCCTGCTCCTCTTAGCATGATAAAGAAGATTCAAAGAGAGTGAGATGCCAGCTCCTTTCATTCAGTCAGTAGCTTCAAACATTTCTGGTATATGAATAACATGATGTTTTTCAATGGCAAAAATCAATGAATATTGTAAATGCACAAACAGTAATTTCTCCGCATTGCAAGGTGCAATTCTGAAATTTTTTGCTTTTTCCTGCTCCTCTTAGCATGATAAAGAAGATTCAAAGAGAGTGAGATGCCAGCTCCTTTCATTCAGTCAGTAGCTTCAATCATTTCTGGACGTTTTTCAATGGCAAAAATCAATGAATATTGTAAATGCACAAACAGTAATTTCTCCGCATTGCAAGGTGCAATTCTGAAATTTTTTGCTTTTTCCTGCTCCTCTTAGCATGATAAAGAAGATTCAAAGAGAGTGAGATGCCAGCTCCTTTCATTCAGTCAGTAGCTTCAATCATTTCTGGTATATGAATAACATGATGTTTTTCAATGGCAAAAATCAATGAATATTGTAAATGCACAAACAGTAATTTCTCCGCATTGCAAGGTGCAATTCTGAAATTTTTTGCTTTTTCCTGCTCCTCTTAGCATGATAAAGAAGATTCAAAGAGAGTGAGATGCCAGCTCCTTTCATTCAGTCAGTAGCTTCAATCATTTCTGGACGTTTTTCAATGGCAAAAATCAATGAATATTGTAAATGCACAAACAGTAATTTCTCCGCATTGCAAGGTGCAATTCTGAAATTTTTTGCTTTTTCCTGCTCCTTTTAGCATGATAAAGAAGATTCAAAGAGAGTGACATGCCAGCTCCTTTCATTCAGTCAGTAGCTTCAAACATTTCTGGTATATGAATAACATGATGTTTTTCAATGGCAAAAATCAATGAATATTGTAAATTCACAAACAGTAATTTCTCCGCATTGCAAGGAGCAATTCTGAAATTTTTTGCATTTTCCTGCTCCTCTTAGCATGATAAAGAAGATTCAAAGAGAGTGAGATGCCAGCTCCTTTCATTCAGTCAGTAGCTTCAATCATTTCTGGACGTTTTTCAATGGCAAAAATCAATGAATATTGTAAATGCACAAACAGTAATTTCTCCGCATTGCAAGGTGCAATTCTGAAATTTTTTGCTTTTTCCTGCTCCTCTTAGCATGATAAAGAAGATTCAAAGAGAGTGAGATGCCAGCTCCTTTCATTCAGTCAGTAGCTTCAAACATTTCTGGACGTTTTTCAATGGCAAAAATCAATGAATATTGTAAATGCACAAACAGTAATTTCTCCGCATTGCAAGGTGCAATTCTGAAATTTTTTGCTTTTTCCTGCTCCTCTTAGCATGATAAAGAAGATTCAAAGAGAGTGAGATGCCAGCTCCTTTCATTCAGTCAGTAGCTTCAATCATTTCTGGTATATGAATAACATGATGTTTAACAATGGCAAAAATCAATGAATATTGTAAATGCACAAACAGTAATTTCTCCGCATTGCAAGGTGCAATTCTGAAATTTTTTGCTTTTTCCTGCTCCTCTTAGCATGATAAAGAAGATTCAAAGAGAGTGAGATGCCAGCTCCTTTCATTCAGTCAGTAGCTTCAATCATTTCTGGATGTTTTTCAATGGCAAAAATCAATGAATATTGTAAATGCACAAACAGTAATTTCTCCGCATTGCAAGGTGCAATTCTGAAATTTTTTGCTTTTTCCTGCTCCTCTTAGCATGATAAAGAAGATTCAAAGAGAGTGAGATGCCAGCTCCTTTCATTCAGTCAGTAGCTTCAATCATTTCTGGACGTTTTTCAACGGCAAAAATCAATGAATATTGTAAATGCACAAACAGTAATTTCTCCGCATTGCAAGGTGCAATTCTGAAATTTTTTGCTTTTTCCTGCTCCTCTTAGCATGATAAAGAAGATTCAAAGAGAGTGAGATGCCAGCTCCTTTCATTCAGTCAGTAGCTTCAATCATTTCTGGACGTTTTTCAATGGCAAAAATCAATGAATATTGTAAATGCACAAACAGTAATTTCTCCGCATTGCAAGGTGCAATTCTGAAATTTTTTGCTTTTTCCTGCTCCTCTTAGCATGATAAAGAAGATTCTAACAGAGTGAGATGCCAGCTCCTTTCATTCAGTCAGTAGCTTCAATCATTTCTGGACGTTTTTCAATGGCAAAAATCAATGAATATTGTAAATGCACAAACAGTAATTTCTCCGTATTGCAAGGTGCAATTCTGAAATTTTTTGCTTTTTCCTGCTCCTCTTAGCATGATAAAGAAGATTCAAAGAGAGTGAGATGCCAGCTCCTTTCATTCAGTCAGTAGCTTCAATCATTTCTGGATGTTTTTCAATGGCAAAAATCAATGAATATTGTAAATGCACAAGCAGTAATTTCTCCGCATTGCAAGGTGCAATTCTGAAATTTTTTGCTTTTTCCTGCTCCTCTTAGCATGATAAAGAAGATTCAAAGAGACTGAGATGCCAGCTCCTTTCATTCAGTCAGTAGCTTCAATCATTTCTGGACGTTTTTCAATGGCAAAAATCAATGAATATTGTAAATGCACAAACAGTAATTTCTCCGCATTGCAAGGTGCAATTCTGAAATTTTTTACTTTTTCCTGCTCCTCTTAGCATGAAAAAGAAGATTCAAAGAGAGTGAGATGCCAGCTCCTTTCATTCAGTCAGTAGCTTCAATCATTTCTGGTATATGAATAACATGATGTTTTTCAATGGCAAAAATCAATGAATATTGTAAATGCACAAACAGTAATTTCTCCGCATTGCAAGGTGCAATTCTGAAATTTTTTGCTTTTTCCTGCTCCTCTTAGCATGATAAAGAAGATTCAAAGAGAGTGAGATGCCAGCTCCTTTCATTCAGTCAGTAGCTTCAATCATTTCTGGACGTTTTTCAATGGCAAAAATCAATGAATATTGTAAATGCACAAACAGTAATTTCTCCGCATTGCAAGGTGCAATTCTGAAATTTTTTGCTTTTTCCTGCTCCTCTTAGCATGATAAAGAAGATTCAAAGAGAGTGAGATGCCAGCTCCTTTCATTCAGTCAGTAGCTTCAATCATTTCTGGTATATGAATAACATGATGTTTTTCAATGGCAAAAATCAATGAATATTGTAAATGCACAAACAGTAATTTCTCCGCATTGCAAGGTGCAATTCTGAAATTTTTTGCTTTTTCCTGCTCCTCTTAGCATGATAAAGAAGATTCAAAGAGAGTGAGATGCCAGCTCCTTTCATTCAGTCAGTAGCTTCAAACATTTCTGGACGTTTTTCAATGGCAAAAATCAATGAATATTGTAAATGCACAAACAGTAATTTCTCCGCATTGCAAGGTGCAATTCTGAAATTTTTTGCTTTTTCCTGCTCCTCTTAGCATGATAAAGAAGATTCAAAGAGAGTGAGATGCCAGCTCCTTTCATTCAGTCAGTAGCTTCAATCATTTCTGGATGTTTTTCAATGGCAAAAATCAATGAATATTGTAAATGCACAAACAGTAATTTCTCCGCATTGCAAGGTGCAATTCTGAAATTTTTTGCTTTTTCCTGCTCCTCTTAGCATGATAAAGAAGATTCAAAGAGAGTGAGATGCCAGCTCCTTTCATTCAGTCAGTAGCTTCAATCATTTCTGGACGTTTTTCAACGGCAAAAATCAATGAATATTGTAAATGCACAAACAGTAATTTCTCCGCATTGCAAGGTGCAATTCTGAAATTTTTTGCTTTTTCCTGCTCCTCTTAGCATGATAAAGAAGATTCAAAGAGAGTGAGATGCCAGCTCCTTTCATTCAGTCAGTAGCTTCAATCATTTCTGGACGTTTTTCAATGGCAAAAATCAATGAATATTGTAAATGCACAAACAGTAATTTCTCCGCATTGCAAGGTGCAATTCTGAAATTTTTTGCTTTTTCCTGCTCCTCTTAGCATGATAAAGAAGATTCAAAGAGAGTGAGATGCCAGCTCCTTTCATTCAGTCAGTAGCTTCAATCATTTCTGGACGTTTTTCAATGGCAAAAATCAATGAATATTGTAAATGCACAAACAGTAATTTCTCCGTATTGCAAGGTGCAATTCTGAAATTTTTTGCTTTTTCCTGCTCCTCTTAGCATGATAAAGAAGATTCAAAGAGAGTGAGATGCCAGCTCCTTTCATTCAGTCAGTAGCTTCAATCATTTCTGGACGTTTTTCAATGGCAAAAATCAATGAATATTGTAAATGCGCAAGCAGTAATTTCTCCGCATTGCAAGGTGCAATTCTGAAATTTTTTGCTTTTTCCTGCTCCTCTTAGCATGATAAAGAAGATTCAAAGAGACTGAGATGCCAGCTCCTTTCATTCAGTCAGTAGCTTCAATCATTTCTGGACGTTTTTCAATGGCAAAAATCAATGAATATTGTAAATGCACAAACAGTAATTTCTCCGCATTGCAAGGTGCAATTCTGAAATTTTTTACTTTTTCCTGCTCCTCTTAGCATGAAAAAGAAGATTCAAAGAGAGTGAGATGCCAGCTCCTTTCATTCAGTCAGTAGCTTCAATCATTTCTGGTATATGAATAACATGATGTTTTTCAATGGCAAAAATCAATGAATATTGTAAATGCACAAACAGTAATTTCTCCGCATTGCAAGGTGCAATTCTGAATTTTTTTGCTTTTTCCTGCTCCTCTTAGCATGATAAAGAAGATTCAAAGAGAGTGAGATGCCAACTCCTTTCATTCAGTCAGTAGCTTCAATCATTTCTGGACGTTTTTCAATGGCAAAAATCAATGAATATTGTAAATGCACAAACAGTAATTTCTCCGCATTGCAAGGTGCACTTCTGAAATTTTTTGCTTTTTCCTGCTCCTCTTAGCATGATAAAGAAGATTCAAAGAGAGTGAGATGCCAGCTCCTTTCATTCAGTCAGTAGCTTCAATCATTTCTGGTATATGAATAACATGATGTTTTTCAATGGCAAAAATCAATGAATATTGTAAATGCACAAACAGTAATTTCTCCGCATTGCAAGGTGCAATTCTGAAATTTTTTGCTTTTTCCTGCTCCTCTTAGCATGATAAAGAAGATTCAAAGAGAGTGAGATGCCAGCTCCTTTCATTCAGTCAGTAGCTTCAATCATTTCTGGTATATGAATAACATGATGTTTTTCAATGGCAAAAATCAATGAATATTGTAAATGCACAAACAGTAATTTCTCCGCATTGCAAGGTGCAATTCTGAAATTTTTTGCCTTTTCCTGCTCCTCTTAGCATGATAAAGAAGATTCAAAGAGAGTGAGATGCCAGCTCCTTTCATTCAGTCAGTAGCTTCAATCATTTCTGGACGTTTTTCAATGGCAAAAATCAATGAATATTGTAAATGCACAAACAGTAGTTTCTCCGCATTGCAAGGTGCAATTCTGAAATTTTTTGCTTTTTCCTGCTCCTCTTAGCATGATAAAGAAGATTCAAAGAGAGTGAGATGCCAGCTCCTTTCATTCAGTCAGTAGCTTCAAACATTTCTGGTATATGAATAACATGATGTTTTTCAATGGCAAAAATCAATGAATATTGTAAATGCACAAACAGTAATTTCTCCGCATTGCAAGGTGCAATTCTGAAATTTTTTGCTTTTTCCTGCTCCTCTTAGCATGATAAAGAAGATTCAAAGAGAGTGAGATGCCAGCTCCTTTCATTCAGTCAGTAGCTTCAATCATTTCTGGACGTTTTTCAATGGCAAAAATCAATGAATATTGTAAATGCACAAACAGTAATTTCTCCGCATTGCAAGGTGCAATTCTGAAATTTTTTGCTTTTTCCTGCTCCTCTTAGCATGATAAAGAAGATTCAAAGAGAGTGAGATGCCAGCTCCTTTCATTCAGTCAGTAGCTTCAATCATTTCTGGACGTTTTTCAATGGCAAAAATCAATGAATATTGTAAATGCACAAACTGCAATTTTTCCGCATTGCAAGGTGCAATTCTGAAATTTTTTGCTTTTTCCTGCTCCTCTTAGCATGGTAAAGAAGATTCAAAGAGAGTGAGATGCCAGCTCCTTTCATTCAGTCAGTAGCTTCAATCATTTCTGGTATATGAATAACATGATGTTTTTCAATGGCAAAAATCAATGAATATTGTAAATGCACAAACAGTAATTTCTCCGCATTGCAAGGTGCAATTCTGAAATTTTTTGCTTTTTCCTGCTCCTCTTAGCATGATAAAGAAGATTCAAAGAGAGTGAGATGCCAGCTCCTTTCATTCAGTCAGTAGCTTCAATCATTTCTGGACGTTTTTCAATGGCAAAAATCATTGAATATTGTAAATGCACAAACAGTAATTTCTCCGCATTGCAAGGTGCAATTCTGAAATTTTTTACTTTTTCCTGCTCCTCTTAGCATGATAAAGAAGATTCAAAGAGAGTGAGATGCCAGCTCCTTTCATTCAGTCAGTAGCTTCAATCATTTCTGGTATATGAATAACATGATGTTTTTCAATCGAAAAAATCAATGAATATTGTAAATGCACAAACAGTAATTTCTCCGCATTGCAAGGTGCAATTCTGAAATGTTTTGCTTTTTCCTGCTCCTCTTAGCATGATAAAGAAGATTCAAAGAGAGTGAGATGCCAGCTCCTTTCATTCAGTCAGTAGCTTCAATCATTTCTGGACGTTTTTCAATGGCAAAAATCAATGAATATTGTAAATGCACAAACAGTAATTTCTCCGCATTGCAAGGTGCAATTCTGAATTTTTTTGCTTTTTCCTGCTCCTCTTAGCATGACAAAGAAGATTCAAAGAGAGTGAGATGCCAGATCCTTTCCTTCAGTCAGTAGCTTCAATCATTTCTGGTATATGAATAACATGATGTTTTTCAATGGCAAAAATCAATGAATTTTGTAAATGCACAAACAGTAATTTCTCCGCATTGCAAGGCGCAATTCTGAAATTTTTTGCTTTTTCCTGCTCCTCTTAGCATGATAAAGAAGATTCAAAGAGAGTGAGATGCCAGCTCCTTTCATTCAGTCAGTAGCTTCAATCATTTCTGGACATTTTTCAATGGCAAAAATCAATGAATATTGTAAATGCACAAACAGTAATTTCTCCGCATTGCAAGGTGCAATTCTGAAATTTTTTGCTTTTTCCTGCTCCTCTTAGCATGATAAAGAAGATTCAAAGAGAGTGAGATGCCAGCTCCTTTCATTCAGTCAGTAGCTTCAATCATTTCTGGACGTTTTTCAATGGCAAAAATCAATGAATATTGTAAATGCACAAACAGTAATTTCTCCGCATTGCAAGGTGCAATTCTGAAATTTTTTGCTTTTTCCTGCTCCTCTTAGCATGATAAAGAAGATTCAAAGAGAGTGAGATGCCAGCTCCTTTCATTCAGTCAGTAGCTTCAATCATTTCTGGACGTTTTTCAATGGCAAAAATCATTGAATATTGTAAATGCACAAACAGTAATTTCTCCGCATTGCAAGGTGCAATTCTGAAATTTTTTACTTTTTCCTGCTCCTCTTAGCATGATAAAGAAGATTCAAAGAGAGTGAGATGCCAGATCCTTTCCTTCAGTCAGTAGCTTCAATCATTTCTGGTATATGAATAACATGATGTTTTTCAATGGCAAAAATCAATGAATTTTGTAAATGCACAAACAGTAATTTCTCCGCATTGCAAGGTGCAATTCTGAAATTTTTTGCTTTTTCCTGCTCCTCTTAGCATGATAAAGAAGATTCAAAGAGAGTGAGATGCCAGCTCCTTTCATTCAGTCAGTAGCTTCAATCATTTCTGGACATTTTTCAATGGCAAAAATCAATGAATATTGTAAATGCACAAACAGTAATTTCTCCGCATTGCAAGGTGCAATTCTGAAATTTTTTGCTTTTTCCTGCTCCTCTTAGCATGATAAAGAAGATTCAAAGAGAGTGAGATGCCAGCTCCTTTCATTCAGTCAGTAGCTTCAATCATTTCTGGACGTTTTTCAATGGCAAAAATCAATGAATATTGTAAATGCACAAACAGTAATTTCTCCGCATTGCAAGGTGCAATTCTGAAATTTTTTGCTTTTTCCTGCTCCTCTTAGCATGATAAAGAAGATTCAAAGAGAGTGAGATGCCAGCTCCTTTCATTCAGTCAGTAGCTTCAATCATTTCTGGACGTTTTTCAATGGCAAAAATCAATGAATATTGTAAATGCACAAACTGCAATTTCTCCGCATTGCAAGGTGCAATTCTGAAATTTTTTGCTTTTTCCTGCTTCTCTTAGCATGATAAAGAAGATTCAAAGAGAGTGAGATGCCAGCTCCTTTCATTCAGTCAGTAGCTTCAATCATTTCTGGACGTTTTTCAATGGCAAAAATCAATGAATATTGTAAATGCACAAGCAGTAATTTCTCCGCATTGCAAGGTGCAATTCTGAAATTTTTTGCTTTTTCCTGCTCCTCTTAGCATGATAAAGAAGATTCAAAGAGACTGAGATGCCAGCTCCTTTCATTCAGTCAGTAGCTTCAATCATTTCTGGACGTTTTTCAATGGCAAAAATCAATGAATATTGTAAATGCACAAACAGTAATTTCTCCGCATTGCAAGGTGCAATTCTGAAATTTTTTACTTTTTCCTGCTCCTCTTAGCATGAAAAAGAAGATTCAAAGAGAGTGAGATGCCAGCTCCTTTCATTCAGTCAGTAGCTTCAATCATTTCTGGTATATGAATAACATGATGTTTTTCAATGGCAAAAATCAATGAATATTGTAAATGCACAAACAGTAATTTCTCCGCATTGCAAGGTGCAATTCTGAATTTTTTTGCTTTTTCCTGCTCCTCTTAGCATGATAAAGAAGATTCAAAGAGAGTGAGATGCCAGCTCCTTTCATTCAGTCAGTAGCTTCAATCATTTCTGGACGTTTTTCAATGGCAAAAATCAATGAATATTGTAAATGCACAAACAGTAATTTCTCCGCATTGCAAGGTGCACTTCTGAAATTTTTTGCTTTTTCCTGCTCCTCTTAGCATGATAAAGAAGATTCAAAGAGAGTGAGATGCCAGCTCCTTTCATTCAGTCAGTAGCTTCAATCATTTCTGGTATATGAATAACATGATGTTTTTCAATGGCAAAAATCAATGAATATTGTAAATGCACAAACAGTAATTTCTCCGCATTGCAAGGTGCAATTCTGAAATTTTTTGCTTTTTCCTGCTCCTCTTAGCATGATAAAGAAGATTCAAAGAGAGTGAGATGCCAGCTCCTTTCATTCAGTCAGTAGCTTCAATCATTTCTGGTATATGAATAACATGATGTTTTTCAATGGCAAAAATCAATGAATATTGTAAATGCACAAACAGTAATTTCTCCGCATTGCAAGGTGCAATTCTGAAATTTTTTGCCTTTTCCTGCTCCTCTTAGCATGATAAAGAAGATTCAAAGAGAGTGAGATGCCAGCTCCTTTCATTCAGTCAGTAGCTTCAATCATTTCTGGACGTTTTTCAATGGCAAAAATCAATGAATATTGTAAATGCACAAACAGTAATTTCTCCGCATTGCAAGGTGCAGTTCTGAAATTTTTTGCTTTTTCCTGCTCCTCTTAGCATGATAAAGAAGATTCAAAGAGAGTGAGATGCCAGCTCCTTTCATTCAGTCAGTAGCTTCAAACATTTCTGGTATATGAATAACATGATGTTTTTCAATGGCAAAAATCAATGAATATTGTAAATGCACAAACAGTAATTTCTCCGCATTGCAAGGTGCAATTCTGAAATTTTTTGCTTTTTCCTGCTCCTCTTAGCATGATAAAGAAGATTCAAAGAGAGTGAGATGCCAGCTCCTTTCATTCAGTCAGTAGCTTCAATCATTTCTGGACGTTTTTCAATGGCAAAAATCAATGAATATTGTAAATGCACAAACAGTAGTTTCTCCGCATTGCAAGGTGCAATTCTGAAATTTTTTGCTTTTTCCTGCTCCTCTTAGCATGATAAAGAAGATTCAAAGAGAGTGAGATGCCAGCTCCTTTCATTCAGTCAGTAGCTTCAAACATTTCTGGTATATGAATAACATGATGTTTTTCAATGGCAAAAATCAATGAATATTGTAAATGCACAAACAGTAATTTCTCCGCATTGCAAGGTGCAATTCTGAAATTTTTTGCTTTTTCCTGCTCCTCTTAGCATGATAAAGAAGATTCAAAGAGAGTGAGATGCCAGCTCCTTTCATTCAGTCAGTAGCTTCAATCATTTCTGGACGTTTTTCAATGGCAAAAATCAATGAATATTGTAAATGCACAAACAGTAATTTCTCCGCATTGCAAGGTGCAATTCTGAAATTTTTTGCTTTTTCCTGCTCCTCTTAGCATGATAAAGAAGATTCAAAGAGAGTGAGATGCCAGCTCCTTTCATTCAGTCAGTAGCTTCAATCATTTCTGGACGTTTTTCAATGGCAAAAATCAATGAATATTGTAAATGCACAAACTGCAATTTCTCCGCATTGCAAGGTGCAATTCTGAAATTTTTTGCTTTTTCCTGCGCCTCTTAGCATGGTAAAGAAGATTCAAAGAGAGTGAGATGCCAGCTCCTTTCATTCAGTCAGTAGCTTCAATCATTTCTGGTATATGAATAACATGATGTTTTTCAATGGCAAAAATCAATGAATATTGTAAATGCACAAACAGTAATTTCTCCGCATTGCAAGGTGCAATTCTGAAATTTTTTGCTTTTTCCTGCTCCTCTTAGCATGATAAAGAAGATTCAAAGAGAGTGAGATGCCAGCTCCTTTCATTCAGTCAGTAGCTTCAATCATTTCTGGACGTTTTTCAATGGCAAAAATCATTGAATATTGTAAATGCACAAACAGTAATTTCTCCGCATTGCAAGGTGCAATTCTGAAATTTTTTACTTTTTCCTGCTCCTCTTAGCATGATAAAGAAGATTCAAAGAGAGTGAGATGCCAGCTCCTTTCATTCAGTCAGTAGCTTCAATCATTTCTGGTATATGAATAACATGATGTTTTTCAATCGCAAAAATCAATGAATATTGTAAATGCACAAACAGTAATTTCTCCGCATTGCAAGGTGCAATTCTGAAATGTTTTGCTTTTTCCTGCTCCTCTTAGCATGATAAAGAAGATTCAAAGAGAGTGAGATGCCAGCTCCTTTCATTCAGTCAGTAGCTTCAATCATTTCTGGACGTTTTTCAATGGCAAAAATCAATGAATATTGTAAATGCACAAACAGTAATTTCTCCGCATTGCAAGGTGCAATTCTGAAATTTTTTGCTTTTTCCTGCTCCTCTTAGCATGACAAAGAAGATTCAAAGAGAGTGAGATGCCAGATCCTTTCCTTCAGTCAGTAGCTTCAATCATTTCTGGTATATGAATAACATGATGTTTTTCAATGGCAAAAATCAATGAATTTTGTAAATGCACAAACAGTAATTTCTCCGCATTGCAAGGCGCAATTCTGAAATTTTTTGCTTTTTCCTGCTCCTCTTAGCATGATAAAGAAGATTCAAAGAGAGTGAGATGCCAGCTCCTTTCATTCAGTCAGTAGCTTCAATCATTTCTGGACATTTTTCAATGGCAAAAATCAATGAATATTGTAAATGCACAAACAGTAATTTCTCCGCATTGCAAGGTGCAATTCTGAAATTTTTTGCTTTTTCCTGCTCCTCTTAGCATGATAAAGAAGATTCAAAGAGAGTGAGATGCCAGCTCCTTTCATTCAGTCAGTAGCTTCAATCATTTCTGGACGTTTTTCAATGGCAAAAATCAATGAATATTGTAAATGCACAAACAGTAATTTCTCCGCATTGCAAGGTGCAATTCTGAAATTTTTTGCTTTTTCCTGCTCCTCTTAGCATGATAAAGAAGATTCAAAGAGAGTGAGATGCCAGCTCCTTTCATTCAGTCAGTAGTTTCAATCATTTCTGGACGTTTTTCAATGGCAAAAATCATTGAATATTGTAAATGCACAAACAGTAATTTCTCCGCATTGCAAGGTGCAATTCTGAAATTTTTTACTTTTTCCTGCTCCTCTTAGCATGATAAAGAAGATTCAAAGAGAGTGAGATGCCAGATCCTTTCCTTCAGTCAGTAGCTTCAATCATTTCTGGTATATGAATAACATGATGTTTTTCAATGGCAAAAATCAATGAATTTTGTAAATGCACAAACAGTAATTTCTCCGCATTGCAAGGTGCAATTCTGAAATTTTTTGCTTTTTCCTGCTCCTCTTAGCATGATAAAGAAGATTCAAAGAGAGTGAGATGCCAGCTCCTTTCATTCAGTCAGTAGCTTCAATCATTTCTGGACATTTTTCAATGGCAAAAATCAATGAATATTGTAAATGCACAAACAGTAATTTCTCCGCATTGCAAGGTGCAATTCTGAAATTTTTTGCTTTTTCCTGCTCCTCTTAGCATGATAAAGAAGATTCAAAGAGAGTGAGATGCCAGCTCCTTTCATTCAGTCAGTAGCTTCAATCATTTCTGGACGTTTTTCAATGGCAAAAATCAATGAATATTGTAAATGCACAAACAGTAATTTCTCCGCATTGCAAGGTGCAATTCTGAAATTTTTTGCTTTTTCCTGCTCCTCTTAGCATGATAAAGAAGATTCAAAGAGAGTGAGATGCCAGCTCCTTTCATTCAGTCAGTAGCTTCAATCATTTCTGGACGTTTTTCAATGGCAAAAATCAATGAATATTGTAAATGCACAAACTGCAATTTCTCCGCATTGCAAGGTGCAATTCTGAAATTTTTTGCTTTTTCCTGCTCCTCTTAGCATGATAAAGAAGATTCAAAGAGAGTGAGATGCCAGCTCCTTTCATTCAGTCAGTAGCTTCAATCATTTCTGGACGTTTTTCAATGGCAAAAATCAATGAATATTGTAAATGCACAAACAGTAATTTCTCCGTATTGCAAGGTGCAATTCTGAAATTTTTTGCTTTTTCCTGCTCCTCTTAGCATGATAAAGAAGATTCAAAGAGAGTGAGATGCCAGCTCCTTTCATTCAGTCAGTAGCTTCAATCATTTCTGGACGTTTTTCAATGGCAAAAATCAATGAATATTGTAAATGCACAAGCAGTAATTTCTCCGCATTGCAAGGTGCAATTCTGAAATTTTTTGCTTTTTCCTGCTCCTCTTAGCATGATAAAGAAGATTCAAAGAGACTGAGATGCCAGCTCCTTTCATTCAGTCAGTAGCTTCAATCATTTCTGGACGTTTTTCAATGGCAAAAATCAATGAATATTGTAAATGCACAAACAGTAATTTCTCCGCATTGCAAGGTGCAATTCTGAAATTTTTTACTTTTTCCTGCTCCTCTTAGCATGAAAAAGAAGATTCAAAGAGAGTGAGATGCCAGCTCCTTTCATTCAGTCAGTAGCTTCAATCATTTCTGGTATATGAATAACATGATGTTTTTCAATGGCAAAAATCAATGAATATTGTAAATGCACAAACAGTAATTTCTCCGCATTGCAAGGTGCAATTCTGAATTTTTTTGCTTTTTCCTGCTCCTCTTAGCATGATAAAGAAGATTCAAAGAGAGTGAGATGCCAGCTCCTTTCATTCAGTCAGTAGCTTCAATCATTTCTGGACGTTTTTCCATGGCAAAAATCAATGAATATTGTAAATGCACAAACAGTAATTTCTCCGCATTGCAAGGTGCACTTCTGAAATTTTTTGCTTTTTCCTGCTCCTCTTAGCATGATAAAGAAGATTCAAAGAGAGTGAGATGCCAGCTCCTTTCATTCAGTCAGTAGCTTCAATCATTTCTGGTATATGAATAACATGATGTTTTTCAATGGCAAAAATCAATGAATATTGTAAATGCACAAACAGTAATTTCTCCGCATTGCAAGGTGCAATTCTGAAATTTTTTGCTTTTTCCTGCTCCTCTTAGCATGATAAAGAAGATTCAAAGAGAGTGAGATGCCAGCTCCTTTCATTCAGTCAGTAGCTTCAATCATTTCTGGTATATGAATAACATGATGTTTTTCAATGGCAAAAATCAATGAATATTGTAAATGCACAAACAGTAATTTCTCCGCATTGCAAGGTGCAATTCTGAAATTTTTTGCCTTTTCCTGCTCCTCTTAGCATGATAAAGAAGATTCAAAGAGAGTGAGATGCCAGCTCCTTTCATTCAGTCAGTAGCTTCAATCATTTCTGGACGTTTTTCAATGGCAAAAATCAATGAATATTGTAAATGCACAAACAGTAATTTCTCCGCATTGCAAGGTGCAATTCTGAAATTTTTTGCTTTTTCCTGCTCCTCTTAGCATGATAAAGAAGATTCAAAGAGAGTGAGATGCCAGCTCCTTTCATTCAGTCAGTAGCTTCAAACATTTCTGGTATATGAATAACATGATGTTTTTCAATGGCAAAAATCAATGAATATTGTAAATGCACAAACAGTAATTTCTCCGCATTGCAAGGTGCAATTCTGAAATTTTTTGCTTTTTCCTGCTCCTCTTAGCATGATAAAGAAGATTCAAAGAGAGTGAGATGCCAGCTCCTTTCATTCAGTCAGTAGCTTCAATCATTTCTGGACGTTTTTCAATGGCAAAAATCAATGAATATTGTAAATGCACAAACAGTAATTTCTCCGCATTGCAAGGTGCAATTCTGAAATTTTTTGCTTTTTCCTGCTCCTCTTAGCATGATAAAGAAGATTCAAAGAGAGTGAGATGCCAGCTCCTTTCATTCAGTCAGTAGCTACAATCATTTCTGGACGTTTTTCAATGGCAAAAATCAATGAATATTGTAAATGCACAAACTGCAATTTCTCCGCATTGCAAGGTGCAATTCTGAAATTTTTTGCTTTTTCCTGCTCCTCTTAGCATGATAAAGAAGATTCAAAGAGAGTGAGATGCCAGCTCCTTTCATTCAGTCAGTAGCTTCAATCATTTCTGGTATATGAATAACATGATGTTTTTCAATGGCAAAAATCAATGAATATTGTAAATGCACAAACAGTAATTTCTCCGCATTGCAAGGTGCAATTCTGAAATTTTTTGCTTTTTCCTGCTCCTCTTAGCATGATAAAGAAGATTCAAAGAGAGTGAGATGCCAGCTCCTTTCATTCAGTCAGTAGCTTCAATCATTTCTGGACGTTTTTCAATGGCAAAAATCATTGAATATTGTAAATGCACAAACAGTAATTTCTCCGCATTGCAAGGTGCAATTCTGAAATTTTTTACTTTTTCCTGTTCCTCTTAGCATGATAAAGAAGATTCAAAGAGAGTGAGATGCCAGCTCCTTTCATTCAGTCAGTAGCTTCAATCATTTCTGGTATATGAATAACATGATGTTTTTCAATCGCAAAAATCAATGAATATTGTAAATGCACAAACAGTAATTTCTCCGCATTGCAAGGTGCAATTCTGAAATGTTTTGCTTTTTCCTGCTCCTCTTAGCATGATAAAGAAGATTCAAAGAGAGTGAGATGCCAGCTCCTTTCATTCAGTCAGTAGCTTCAATCATTTCTGGACGTTTTTCAATGGCAAAAATCAATGAATATTGTAAATGCACAAACAGTAATTTCTCCGCATTGCAAGGTGCAATTCTGAAATTTTTTGCTTTTTCCTGCTCCTCTTAGCATGACAAAGAAGATTCAAAGAGAGTGAGATGCCAGATCCTTTCCTTCAGTCAGTAGCTTCAATCATTTCTGGTATATGAATAACATGATGTTTTTCAATGGCAAAAATCAATGAATTTTGTAAATGCACAAACAGTAATTTCTCCGCATTGCAAGGCGCAATTCTGAAATTTTTTGCTTTTTCCTGCTCCTCTTAGCATGATAAAGAAGATTCAAAGAGAGTGAGATGCCAGCTCCTTTCATTCAGTCAGTAGCTTCAATCATTTCTGGACATTTTTCAATGGCAAAAATCAATGAATATTGTAAATGCACAAACAGTAATTTCTCCGCATTGCAAGGTGCAATTCTGAAATTTTTTGCTTTTTCCTGCTCCTCTTAGCATGATAAAGAAGATTCAAAGAGAGTGAGATGCCAGCTCCTTTCATTCAGTCAGTAGCTTCAATCATTTCTGGACGTTTTTCAATGGCAAAAATCAATGAATATTGTAAATGCACAAACAGTAATTTCTCCGCATTGCAAGGTGCAATTCTGAAATTTTTTGCTTTTTCCTGCTCCTCTTAGCATGATAAAGAAGATTCAAAGAGAGTGAGATGCCAGCTCCTTTCATTCAGTCAGTAGCTTCAATCATTTCTGGACGTTTTTCAATGGCAAAAATCATTGAATATTGTAAATGCACAAACAGTAATTTCTCCGCATTGCAAGGTGCAATTCTGAAATTTTTTACTTTTTCCTGCTCCTCTTAGCATGATAAAGAAGATTCAAAGAGAGTGAGATGCCAGCTCCTTTCATTCAGTCAGTAGCTTCAATCATTTCTGGTATATGAATAACATGATGTTTTTCAATCGCAAAAATCAATGAATATTGTAAATGCACAAACAGTAATTTCTCCGCATTGCAAGGTGCAATTCTGAAATGTTTTGCTTTTTCCTGCTCCTCTTAGCATGATAAAGAAGATTCAAAGAGAGTGAGATGCCAGCTCCTTTCATTCAGTCAGTAGCTTCAATCATTTCTGGACGTTTTTCAATGGCAAAAATCAATGAATATTGTAAATGCACAAACAGTAATTTCTCCGCATTGCAAGGTGCAATTCTGAAATTTTTTGCTTTTTCCTGCTCCTCTTAGCATGACAAAGAAGATTCAAAGAGAGTGAGATGCCAGATCCTTTCCTTCAGTCAGTAGCTTCAATCATTTCTGGTATATGAATAACATGATGTTTTTCAATGGCAAAAATCAATGAATTTTGTAAATGCACAAACAGTAATTTCTCCGCATTGCAAGGCGCAATTCTGAAATTTTTTGCTTTTTCCTGCTCCTCTTAGCATGATAAAGAAGATTCAAAGAGAGTGAGATGCCAGCTCCTTTCATTCAGTCAGTAGCTTCAATCATTTCTGGACATTTTTCAATGGCAAAAATCAATGAATATTGTAAATGCACAAACAGTAATTTCTCCGCATTGCAAGGTGCAATTCTGAAATTTTTTGCTTTTTCCTGCTCCTCTTAGCATGATAAAGAAGATTCAAAGAGAGTGAGATGCCAGCTCCTTTCATTCAGTCAGTAGCTTCAATCATTTCTGGACGTTTTTCAATGGCAAAAATCAATGAATATTGTAAATGCACAAACAGTAATTTCTCCGCATTGCAAGGTGCAATTCTGAAATTTTTTGCTTTTTCCTGCTCCTCTTAGCATGATAAAGAAGATTCAAAGAGAGTGAGATGCCAGCTCCTTTCATTCAGTCAGTAGCTTCAATCATTTCTGGACGTTTTTCAATGGCAAAAATCAATGAATATTGTAAATGCACAAACTGCAATTTCTCCGCATTGCAAGGTGCAATTCTGAAATTTTTTGCTTTTTCCTGCTCCTCTTAGCATGATAAAGAAGATTCAAAGAGAGTGAGATGCCAGCTCCTTTCATTCAGTCAGTAGCTTCAATCATTTCTGGTATATGAATAACATGATGTTTTTCAATGGCAAAAATCAATGAATATTGTAAATGCACAAACAGTAATTTCTCCGCATTGCAAGGTGCAATTCTGAAATTTTTTGCTTTTTCCTGCTCCTCTTAGCATGATAAAGAAGATTCAAAGAGAGTGAGATGCCAGCTCCTTTCATTCAGTCAGTAGCTGCAATCATTTCTGGACGTTTTTCAATGGCAAAAATCAATGAATATTGTAAATGCACAAACTGCAATTTCTCCGCATTGCAAGGTGCAATTCTGAAATTTTTTGCTTTTTCCTGCTCCTCTTAGCATGATAAAGAAGATTCAAAGAGAGTGAGATGCCAGCTCCTTTCATTCAGTCAGTAGCTTCAATCATTTCTGGTATATGAATAACATGATGTTTTTCAATAGCAAAAATCAATGAATATTGTAAATGCACAAACAGTAATTTCTCCGCATTGCAAGGTGCAATTCTGAAATTTTTGGCTTTTTCCTGCTCCTCTTAGCATGATAAAGAAGATTCAAAGAGAGTGAGATGCCAGCTCCTTTCATTCAGTCAGTAGCTTCAATCATTTCTGGACGTTTTTCAATGGCAAAAATCAATGAATATTGTAAATGCACAAACAGTAATTTCTCCGCATTGCAAGGTGCAATTCTGAAATTTTTTGCTTTTTCCTGCTCCTCTTAGCATGATAAACAAGATTCAAAGAGAGTGAGATGCCAGCTCCTTTCATTCAGTCAGTAGCTTCAATCATTTCTGGACGTTTTTCAATGGCAAAAATCATTGAATATTGTAAATGCACAAACAGTAATTTCTCCGCATTGCAAGGTGCAATTCTGAAATTTTTTACTTTTTCCTGCTCCTCTTAGCATGATAAAGAAGATTCAAAGAGAATGAGATGCCAGCTCCTTTCATTCAGTCAGTAGCTTCAATCATTTCTGGTATAGGAATAACATGATGTTTTTCAATCGCAAAAATCAATGAATATTGTAAATGCACAAACAGTAATTTCTCCGCATTGCAAGGAGCAATTCTGAAATTTTTTGCTTTTTCCTGCTCCTCTTAGCATGATAAAGAAGATTCAAAGAGAGTGAGATGCCAGCTCCTTTCATTCAGTCAGTAGCTTCAATCATTTCTGGACGTTTTTCAATGGCAAAAATCAATGAATATTGTAAATGCACAAACAGTAATTTCTCCGCATTGCAAGGTGCAATTCTGAAATTTTTTGCTTTTTCCTGCTCCTCTTAGCATGATAAAGAAGATTCAAAGAGAGTGAGATGCCAGCTCCTTTCCTTCAGTCAGTAGCTTCAATCATTTCTGGTATATGAATAACATGATGTTTTTCAATGGCAAAAATCAATGAATTTTGTAAATGCACAAACAGTAATTTCTCCGCATTGCAAGGCGCAATTCTGAAATTTTTTGCTTTTTCCTGCTCCTCTTAGCATGATAAAGAAGATTCAAAGAGAGTGAGATGCCAGCTCCTTTCATTCAGTCAGTAGCTTCAATCATTTCTGGACATTTTTCAATGGCAAAAATCAATGAATATTGTAAATGCACAAACAGTAATTTCTCCGCATTGCAAGGTGCAATTCTGAAATTTTTTGCTTTTTCCTGCTCCTCTTAGCATGATAAAGAAGATTCAAAGAGAGTGAGATGCCAGCTCCTTTCATTCAGTCAGTAGCTTCAATCATTTCTGGACGTTTTTCAATGGCAAAAATCAATGAATATTGTAAATGCACAAACAGTAATTTCTCCGCATTGCAAGGTGCAATTCTGAAATTTTTTGCTTTTTCCTGCTCCTCTTAGCATGATAAAGAAGATTCAAAGAGAGTGAGGTGCCAGCTCCTTTCATTCAGTCAGGAGCTTCAAACATTTCTGGTATATGAATAACATGTTTTTCAATGGCAAAAATCAATGAATATTGTAAATGCACAAACAGTAATTTCTCCGCATTGCAAGGTGCAATTCTGAAATTTTTTGCTTTTTCCTGCTCCTCTTAGCATGATAAAGAAGATTCAAAGAGAGTGAGATGCCAGCTCCTTTCATTCAGTCAGTAGCTTCAATCATTTCTGGACGTTTTTCAATGGCAAAAATCAATGAATATTGTAAATGCACAAACTGTAATTTCTCCGCATTGCAAGGTGCAATTCTGAAATTTTTTGCTTTTTCCTGCTCCTCTTAGCATGATAAAGAAGATTCAAAGAGAGTGAGATGCCAGCTCCTTTCATTCAGTCAGTAGCTTCAATCATTTCTGGACGTTTTTCAATGGCAAAAATCAACGAATATTGTAAATGCACAAACAGTAATTTCTCCGCATTGCAAGGTGCAATTCTGAAATTTTTTGCTTTTTCCTGCTCCTCTTAGCATGATAAAGAAGATTCAAAGAGAGTGAGATGCCAGCTCCTTTCATTCAGTCAGTAGCTTCAATCATTTCTGGACGTTTTTCAATGGCAAAAATCAATGAATATTGTAAATGCACAAACTGTAATTTCTCCGCATTGCAAGGTGCAATTCTGAAATTTTTTGCTTTTTCCTGCTCCTCTTAGCATGATAAAGAAGACTCAAAGAGAGTGAGATGCCAGCTCCATTCATTGAGTCAGTAGCTTCAATCATTTCTGGACGTTTTTCAATGGCAAAAATCAATGAATATTGTAAATGCACAAACAGTAATTTCTCCGCATTGCAAGGTGCAATTCTGAAATTTTTTGCTTTTTCCTGCTCCTCTTAGAATGATAAAGAAGATTCAAAGAGAGTGAGATGCCAGCTCCTTTCATTCAGTCAGTACCTTCAATCATTTCTGGACGTTTTTCAATGGCAAAAATCAATGAATATTGTAAATGCACAAACAGTAATTTCTCCGCATTGCAAGGTGCAATTCTGAAATTTTTTGCTTTTTCCTGCTCCTCTTAGCATGATAAAGAAGATTCAAAGAGAGTGAGATGCCAGTTCCTTTCATTCAGTCAGTAGCTTCAAACATTTCTGGTATATGAATAACATGATGTTTTTCAATGGCAAAAATCAATGAATATTGTAAATGCACAAACAGTAATTTCTCCGCTTTGCAAGGTGCAAGTCTGAAATTTTTTGCTTTTTCCTGCTCCTCTTAGCATGATAAAGAAGATTCAAAGAGAGTGAGATGCCAGCTCCTTTCATTCAGTCAGTAGCTTCAAACATTTCTGGTATATGAATAACATGATGTTTTTCAATGGCAAAAATCAATGAATATTGTAAATGCACAAACAGTAATTTCTCCGCATTGCAAGGTGCAAGTCTGAAATTTTTTGCTTTTTCCTGCTCCTCTTAGCATGATAAAGAAGATTCAAAGAGAGTGAGATGCCAGCTACTTTCATTCAGTCAGTAGCTTCAATCATTTCTGGACGTTTTTCAATGGTAAAAATCAATGAATATTGTAAATGCACAAACAGTAATTTCTCCACATTGCAAGGTGCAATTCTGAAATTTTTTGCTTTATCCTGCTCCTCTTAGCATGATAAAGAAGATTCAAAGAGATTGAGATGCCAGCTCCTTTCATTCAGTCAGTAGCTTCAAACATTTCTGGTATATGAATAACATGATGTTTTTCAATGGCAAAAATCAATGAATATTGTAAATGCACAAACAGTAATTTCTCCGCATTGCAAGGTGCAATTCTGAAATTTTTTGCTTTTTCCTGCTCCTCTTAGCATGATAAAGAAGATTCAAAGAGAGTGAGATGCCAGCTCCTTTCATTCAGTCAGTAGCTTCAAACATTTCTGGTATATGAATAACATGATGTTTTTCAATGGCAAAAATCAATGAATATTGTAAATGCACAAACAGTAATTTCTCCGCATTGCAAGGTGCAAGTCTGAAATTTTTTGCTTTTTCCTGCTCCTCTTAGCATGATAAAGAAGATTCAAAGAGAGTGAGATGCCAGCTACTTTCATTCAGTCAGTAGCTTCAATCATTTCTGGACGTTATTCAATGGTAAAAATCAATGAATATTGTAAATGCACAAACAGTAATTTCTCCACATTGCAAGGTGCAATTCTGAAATTTTTTGCTTTTTCCTGCTCCTCTTAGCATGATAAAGAAGATTCAAAGAGAGTGAGATGCCAGCTCCTTTCATTCAGTCAGTAGCTTCAAACATTTCTGGTATATGAATAACATGATGTTTTTCAATGGCAAAAATCAATGAATATTGTAAATGCACAAACAGTAATTTCTCCGCATTGCAAGGTGCAATTCTGAAATTTTTTGCTTTTTCCTGCTCCTCTTAGCATGATAAAGAAGATTCAAAGAGAGTGAGATGCCAGCTCCTTTCATTCAGTCAGTAGCTTCAATCATTTCTGGATGTTTTTCAATGGCAAAAATCAATGAATATTGTAAATGCACAAACTGTAATTTCTCCGCATTGCAAGGTGCAATTCTGAAATTTTTTGCTTTTTCCTGCTCCTCTTAGCATGATAAAGAAGATTCAAAGAGAGTGAGATGCCAGCTCCTTTCATTCAGTCAGTAGCTTCAATCATTTCTGGACGTTTTTCAATGGCAAAAATCAATGAATATTGTAAATGCACAAACAGTAATTTCTCCGCATTGCAAGGTGCAATTCTGAAATTTTTTGCTTTTTCCTGCTCCTCTTAGCATGATAAAGAAGATTCAAAGAGAGTGAGATGCCAGCTCCTTTCATTCAGTCAGTACCTTCAATCATTTCTGGACGTTTTTCAATGGCAAAAATCAATGAATATTGTAAATGCACAAACAGTAATTTTTCCGCATTGCAAGGTGCAATTCTGAAATTTTTTGCTTTTTCCCGCTCCTCTTAGCATGATAAAGAAGATTCAAAGAGAGTGAGGTGCCAGCTCCTTTCATTCAGTCAGTAGCTTCAAACATTTCTGGTATATGAATAACATGTTTTTCAATGGCAAAAATCAATGAATATTGTAAATGCACAAACAGTAATTTCTCCGCATTGCAAGGTGCAATTCTGAAATTTTTTGCTTTTTCCTGCTCCTCTTAGCATGATAAAGAAGATTCAAAGAGAGTGAGATGCCAGCTCCTTTCATTCAGTCAGTAGCTTCAATCATTTCTGGACGTTTTTCAATGGCAAAAATCAATGAATATTGTAAATGCACAAACAGTAATTTCTCCGCATTGCAAGGTGCAATTCTGAAATTTTTTGCTTTTTCCTGCTCCTCTTAGCATGATAAAGAAGTTTCAAAGAGAGTGAGATGCCAGCTCCTTTCATTCAGTCAGTAACTTCAATCATTTCTGGACGTTTTTCAATGGCAAAAATCAATGAATATTGTAAATGCACAAACAGTAATTTCTCCGCATTGCAAGGTGCAAGTCTGAAATTTTTTGCTTTTTCCTGCTCCTCTTAGCATGATAAAGAAGATTCAAAGAGAGTGAGATGCCAGCTACTTTCATTCAGTCAGTAGCTTCAATCATTTCTGGACGTTTTTCAATGGTAAAAATCAATGAATATTGTAAATGCACAAACAGTAATTTCTCCACATTGCAAGGTGCAATTCTAAAATTTTTTGCTTTTTCCTGCTCCTCTTAGCATGATAAAGAAGATTCAAAGAGAGTGAGATGCCAGCTCCTTTCATTCAGTCAGTAGCTTCAAACATTTCTGGTATATGAATAACATGATGTTTTTCAATGGCAAAAATCAATGAATATTGTAAATGCACAAACAGTAATTTCTCCGCATTGCAAGGTGCAATTCTGAAATTTTTTGCTTTTTCCTGCTCCTCTTAGCATGATTCAAAGAGAGTGAGATGCCAGCTCCTTTCATTCAGTCAGTAGCTTCAATCATTTCTGGACATTTTTCAATGGCAAAAATCAATGAATATTGTAAATGCACAAACAGTAATTTCTCCGCATTGCAAGGTGCAATTCTGAAATTTTTTGCTTTTTCCTGCTCCTCTTAGCATGATAAAGAAGATTCAAAGAGAGTGAGATGTCAGCTCCTTTCATTCAGTCAGTAGCTTCAAACATTTCTGGTATATGAATAACATGATGTTTTTCAATGGCAAAAATCAATGAATATTGTAAATGCACAAACAGTAATTTCTCCGCATTGCAAGGTGCAATTCTGAAATTTTTTGCTTTTTCCTGCTCCTCTTAGCATGATAAAGAAGATTCAAAGAGAGTGAGATGCCAGCTCCTTTCATTCAGTCAGTAGCTTCAAACATTTCTGGTATATGAATAACATGATGTTTTTCAATGGCAAAAATCAATGAATATTGTAAATGCACAAATAGTAATTTCTCCGCATTGCAAGGTGCAAGTCTGAAATTTTTTGCTTTTTCCTGCTCCTCTTAGCATGATAAAGAAGATTCAAAGAGAGTGAGATGCCAGCTACTTTCATTCAGTCAGTAGCTTCAATCATTTCTGGACATTTTTCAATGGTAAAAATCAATGAATATTGTAAATGCACAAACAGTAATTTCTCCACATTGCAAGGTGCAATTCTGAAATTTTTTGCTTTTTCCTGCTCCTCTTAGCATGATAAAGAAGATTCAAAGAGATTGAGATGCCAGCTCCTTTCATTCAGTCAGTAGCTTCAAACATTTCTTGTATATGAATAACATGATGTTTTTCAATGGCAAAAATCAATGAATATTGTAAATGCACAAACAGTAATTTCTCCGCATTGCAAGGTGCAATTCTGAAATTTTTTGCTTTTTCCTGCTCCTCTTAGCATGATAAAGAAGATTCAAAGAGAGTGAGATGCCAGCTCCTTTCATTCAGTCAGTAGCTTCAAACATTTCTGGTATATGAATAACATGATGTTTTTCAATGGCAAAAATCAATGAATATTGTAAATGCACAAACAGTAATTTCTCCGCATTGCAAGGTGCAAGTCTGAAATTTTTTGCTTTTTCCTGCTCCTCTTAGCATGATAAAGAAAATTCAAAGAGAGTGAGATGCCAGCTACTTTCATTCAGTCAGTAGCTTCAATCATTTCTGGACGTTTTTCAATGGTAAAAATCAATGAATATTGTAAATGCACAAACAGTAATTTCTCCACATTGTAAGGTGCAATTCTGAAATTTTTTGCTTTTTCCTGCTCCTCTTAGCATGATAAAGAAGATTCAAAGAGAGTGAGATGCCAGCTCCTTTCATTCAGTCAGTAGCTTCAAACATTTCTGGTATATAAATAACATGATGTTTTTCAATGGCAAAAATCAATGAATATTGTAAATGCACAAACAGTAATTTCTCCGCATTGCAAGGTGCAATTCTGAAATTTTTTGCTTTTTCCTGTTCCTCTTAGCATGATAAAGAAGATTCAAAGAGAGTGAGATGCCAGCTCCTTTCATTCAGTCAGTAGCTTCAATCATTTCTGGACGTTTCTCAATGGCAAAAATCAATGAATATTGTAAATGCACAAACTGTAATTTCTCCGCATTGCAAGGTGCAATTCTGAAATTTTTTGCTTTTTCCTGCTCCTCTTTGCATGATAAAGAAGATTCAAAGAGAGTGAGATGCCAGCTCCTTTCATTCAGTCAGTAGCTTCAATCATTTCTGGACGTTTTTCAATGGCAAAAATCAATGAATATTGTAAATGCACAAACAGTAATTTCTCCGCATTGCAAGGTGCAATTCTGAAATTTTTTGCTTTTTCCTGCTCCTCTTAGCATGATAAAGAAGATTCAAAGAGAGTGAGATGCCAGCTCCTTTCATTCAGTCAGTAGCTTCAAACATTTCTGGTATATGAATAACATGATGTTTTTCAATGGCAAAAATCAATGAATATTGTAAATGCACAAACAGTAATTTCTCCGCATTGCAAGGTGCAATTCTGAAATTTCTTGCTTTTTCCTGCTCCTCTTAGCATGATAAAGAAGATTCAAAGAGAGTGAGATGCCAGCTCCTTTCATTCAGTCAGTAGCTTCAATCATTTCTGGTATATGAATAACATGATGTTTTTCAATGGCAAAAATCAATGAATATTGTAAATGCACAAACAGTAATTTCTCCGCATTGCAAGGTGCAATTCTGAAATTTTTTGCTTTTTCCTGCTCCTCTTAGCATGATAAAGAAGATTCAAAGAGAGTGAGATGCCAGCTCCTTTCATTCAGTCAGTAGCTTCAATCATTTCTGGACTTTTTTCAACGGCAAAAATCAATGAATATTGTAAATGCACAAACAGTAATTTCTCCGCATTGCAAGGTGCAATTCTGAAATTTTTTGCTTTTTCCTGCTCCTCTTAGCATGATAAAGAAGATTCAAAGAGAGTGAGATGCCAGCTCCTTTCATTCAGTCAGTAGCTTCAATCATTTCTGGACGTTTTTCAATGGCAAAAATCAATGTATATTGTAAATGCACAAACAGTAATTTCTCCGCATTGCAAGGTGCAATTCTGAAATTTTTTGCTTTTTCCTGCTCCTCTTAGCATGATAAAGAAGATTCAAAGAGAGTGAGATGCCAGCTCCTTTCATTCAGTCAGTAGCTTCAATCATTTCTGGACGTTTTTCAATGGCAAAAATCAATGAATATTGTAAATGCACAAACAGTAATTTCTCCGCATTGCAAGGTGCAATTCTGAAATTTTTTGCTTTTTCCTGCTCCTCTTAGCATGATAAAGAAGATTCAAAGAGAGTGAGATGCCAGCTCCTTTCATTCAGTCAGTAGCTTCAAACATTTCTGGTATATGAATAACATGATGTTTTTCAATGGCAAAAATCAATGAATTTTGTAAATGCACAAACAGCAATTTCTCCGCATTGCAAGGTGCAATTCTGAAATTTTTTGCTTTTTCCTGCTCCTCTTAGCATGATAAAGAAGATTCAAAGAGAGTGAGATGCCAGCTCCTTTCATTCAGTCAGTAGCTTCAATCATTTCTGGACGTTTTTCAATGGCAAAAATCAATGAATATTGTAAATGCACAAACAGTAATTTCTCCGCATTGCGAGGTGCAATTCTGAAATTTTTTGCTTTTTCCTGCTCCTCTTAGCATGATAAAGAAGATTCAAAGAGAGTGAGATGCCAGCTCCTTTCATTCAGTCAGTAGCTTCAATCATTTCTGGTATGTGAATAACATGATGTTTTTCAATGGCAAAAATCAATGAATATTGTAAATGCACAAACAGTAATTTCTCCGCATTGCAAGGTGCAATTCTGAAATGTTTTGCTTTTTCCTGCTCCTCTTAGCATGATAAAGAAGATTCAAAGAGAGTGAGATGCCAGCTCCTTTCATTCAGTCAGTAGCTTCAATCATTTCTGGTATATGAATAACATGATGTTTTTCAATGGCAAAAATCAATGAATATTGTAAATGCACAAACAGTAATTTATTCGCATTGCAAGGTGCAATTCTGAAATTTTTTGGTTTTTCCTGCTCCTCTTAGCATGATAAAGAAGATTCAAAGAGAGTGAGATGCCAGCTCCTTTCATTCAGTCAGTAGCTTCAAACATTTCTGGTATATGAATAACATGATGTTTTTCAATTGCAAAAATCAATGAATATTGTAAATGCACAAACAGTAATTTCTCTGCATTGCAAGGTGCAATTCTGAAATTTTTTGCCTTTTCCTGCTCCTCTTAGCATGATAAAGAAGATTCAAAGAGAGTGAGATGCCAGCTCCTTTCATTCAGTCAGTAGCTTCAATCATTTCTGGACGTTTTTCAATGGCAAAAATCAATGAATATTGTAAATGCACAAACAGTAATTTCTCCGCATTGCAAGGTGCAATTCTGAAATTTTTTGCTTTTTCCTGCTCCTCTTAGCATGATAAAGAAGATTCAAAGAGAGTGAGATTCCAGCTCCTTTCATTCAGTCAGTAGCTTCAAACATTTCTGGTATATGAATAACATGATGTTTTTCAATGGCAAAAATCAATGAATATTGTAAATGCACAAACAGTAATTTCTCCGCATTGCAAGGTGCAATTCTGAAATTTTTTGCTTTTTCCTGCTCCTCTTAGCATGATAAAGAAGATTCAAAGAGAGTGAGATGCCAGCTCCTTTCATTCAGTCAGTAGCTTCAATCATTTCTGGACGTTTTTCAATGGCAAAAATCAATGAATATTGTAAATGCACAAACAGTAATTTCTTCGCATTGCAAGGTGCAATTCTGAAATTTTTTGCTTTTTCCTGCTCCTCTTAGCATGATAAAGAAGATTCAAAGAGAGTGAGATGCCAGCTCCTTTCATTCAGTCAGTAGCTTCAATCATTTCTGGTATATGAATAACATGATGTTTTTCAATGGCAAAAATCAATGAATATTGTAAATGCACAAACAGTAATTTCTCCGCATTGCAAGGTGCAATTCTGAAATTTTTTGCTTTTTCCTGCTCCTCTTAGCATGATAAAGAAGATTCAAAGAGAGTGAGATGCCAGCTCCTTTCATTCAGTCAGTAGCTTCAATCATTTCTGGACGTTTTTCAATGGCAAAAATCAATGAATATTGTAAATGCACAAACAGTAATTTCTCCGCATTGCAAGGTGCAATTCTGAAATTTTTTGCTTTTTCCTGCTCCTCTTAGCATGATAAAGAAGATTCAAAGAGAGTGACATGCCAGCTCCTTTCATTCAGTCAGTAGCTTCAAACATTTCTGGTATATGAATAACATGATGTTTTTCAATGGCAAAAATCAATGAATATTGTAAATGCACAAACAGTAATTTCTCCGCATTGCAAGGTGCAATTCTGAAATTTTTTGCTTTTTCCTGCTCCTCTTAGCATGATAAAGAAGATTCAAAGAGAGTGAGATGCCAGCTCCTTTCATTCAGTCAGTAGCTTCAATCATTTCTGGACGTTTTTCAATGGCAAAAATCAATGAATATTGTAAATGCACAAACAGTAATTTCTCCGCATTGCAAGGTGCAATTCTGAAATTTTTTGCTTTTTCCTGCTCCTCTTAGCATGATAAAGAAGATTCAAAGAGAGTGAGATGCCAGCTCCTTTCATTCACTCAGTAGCTTCAATCATTTTTGGTATATGAATAACATGATGTTTTTCAATGGCAAAAATCAATGAATATTGTAAATGCACAAACAGTAATTTCTCCGCATTGCAAGGTGCAATTCTGAAATTTTTTGCTTTTTCCTGCTCCTCTTAGCATGATAAAGAAGATTCAAAGAGAGTGAGATGCCAGCTCCTTTCATTCAGTCAGTAGCTTCAATCATTTCTGGACGTTTTTCAACGGCAAAAATCAATGAATATTGTAAATGCACAAACAGTAATTTCTCCGCATTGCAAGGTGCAATTCTGAAATTTTTTGCTTTTTCCTGCTCCTCTTAGCATGATAAAGAAGATTCAAAGAGAGTGAGATGCCAGCTCCTTTCATTCAGTCGGTAGGTTCAATCATTTCTGGACGTTTTTCAATGGCAAAAATCAATGAATATTGTAAATGCACAAACAGTAATTTCTCCGCATTGCAAGGTGCAATTCTGAAATTTTTTGCTTTTTCCTGCTCCTCTTAGCATGATAAAGAAGATTCAAAGAGAGTGAGATGCCAGCTCCTTTCATTCAGTCAGTAGCTTCAATCATTTCTGGACGTTTTTCAATGGCAAAAATCAATGAATATTGTAAATGCACAAACAGTAATTTCTGCGCATTGCAAGGTGCAATTCTGAAATTTTTTGCTTTTTCCTGCTCCTCTTAGCATGATAAAGAAGATTCAAAGAGAGTGAGATGCCAGCTCCTTTCATTCAGTCAGTAGCTTCAAACATTTCTGGTATATGAATAACATGATGTTTTTCAATGGCAAAAATCAATGAATTTTGTAAATGCACAAACAGCAATTTCTCCGCATTGCAAGGTGCAATTCTGAAATTTTTTGCTTTTTCCTGCTCCTCTTAGCATGATAAAGAAGATTCAAAGAGAGTGAGATGCCAGCTCCTTTCATTCAGTCAGTAGCTTCAATCATTTCTGGACGTTTTTCAATGGCAAAAATCAATGAATATTGTAAATGCACAAACAGTAATTTCTCCGCATTGCGAGGTGCAATTCTGAAATTTTTTGCTTTTTCCTGCTCCTCTTAGCATGATAAAGAAGATTCAAAGAGAGTGAGATGCCAGCTCCTTTCATTCAGTCAGTAGCTTCAATCATTTCTGGTATGTGAATAACATGATGTTTTTCAATGGCAAAAATCAATGAATATTGTAAATGCACAAACAGTAATTTCTCCGCATTGCAAGGTGCAATTCTGAAATGTTTTGCTTTTTCCTGCTCCTCTTAGCATGATAAAGAAGATTCAAAGAGAGTGACATGCCAGCTCCTTTCATTCAGTCAGTAGCTTCAAACATTTCTGGTATATGAATAACATGATGTTTTTCAATGGCAAAAATCAATGAATATTGTAAATGCACAAACAGTAATTTCTCCGCATTGCAAGGTGCAATTCTGAAATTTTTTGCTTTTTCCTGCTCCTCTTAGCATGATAAAGAAGATTCAAAGAGAGTGAGATGCCAGCTCCTTTCATTCAGTCAGTAGCTTCAATCATTTCTGGACGTTTTTCAATGGCAAAAATCAATGAATATTGTAAATGCACAAACAGTAATTTCTCCGCATTGCAAGGTGCAATTCTGAAATTTTTTGCTTTTTCCTGCTCCTCTTAGCATGATAAAGAAGATTCAAAGAGAGTGAGATGCCAGCTCCTTTCATTCACTCAGTAGCTTCAATCATTTTTGGTATATGAATAACATGATGTTTTTCAATGGCAAAAATCAATGAATATTGTAAATGCACAAACAGTAATTTCTCCGCATTGCAAGGTGCAATTCTGAAATTTTTTGCTTTTTCCTGCTCCTCTTAGCATGATAAAGAAGATTCAAAGAGAGTGAGATGCCAGCTCCTTTCATTCAGTCAGTAGCTTCAATCATTTCTGGACGTTTTTCAACGGCAAAAATCAATGAATATTGTAAATGCACAAACAGTAATTTCTCCGCATTGCAAGGTGCAATTCTGAAATTTTTTGCTTTTTCCTGCTCCTCTTAGCATGATAAAGAAGATTCAAAGAGAGTGAGATGCCAGCTCCTTTCATTCAGTCGGTAGGTTCAATCATTTCTGGACGTTTTTCAATGGCAAAAATCAATGAATATTGTAAATGCACAAACAGTAATTTCTCCGCATTGCAAGGTGCAATTCTGAAATTTTTTGCTTTTTCCTGCTCCTCTTAGCATGATAAAGAAGATTCAAAGAGAGTGAGATGCCAGCTCCTTTCATTCAGTCAGTAGCTTCAATCATTTCTGGACGTTTTTCAATGGCAAAAATCAATGAATATTGTAAATGCACAAACAGTAATTTCTCCGCATTGCAAGGTGCAATTCTGAAATTTTTTGCTTTTTCCTGCTCCTCTTAGCATGATAAAGAAGATTCAAAGAGAGTGAGATGCCAGCTCCTTTCATTCAGTCAGTAGCTTCAAACATTTCTGGTATATGAATAACATGATGTTTTTCAATGGCAAAAATCAATGAATTTTGTAAATGCACAAACAGCAATTTCTCCGCATTGCAAGGTGCAATTCTGAAATTTTTTGCTTTTTCCTGCTCCTCTTAGCATGATAAAGAAGATTCAAAGAGAGTGAGATGCCAGCTCCTTTCATTCAGTCAGTAGCTTCAATCATTTCTGGACGTTTTTCAATGGCAAAAATCAATGAATATTGTAAATGCACAAACAGTAATTTCTCCGCATTGCGAGGTGCAATTCTGAAATTTTTTGCTTTTTCCTGCTCCTCTTAGCATGATAAAGAAGATTCAAAGAGAGTGAGATGCCAGCTCCTTTCATTCAGTCAGTAGCTTCAATCATTTCTGGTATGTGAATAACATGATGTTTTTCAATGGCAAAAATCAATGAATATTGTAAATGCACAAACAGTAATTTCTCCGCATTGCAAGGTGCAATTCTGAAATGTTTTGCTTTTTCCTGCTCCTCTTAGCATGATAAAGAAGATTCAAAGAGAGTGAGATGCCAGCTCCTTTCATTCAGTCAGTAGCTTCAATCATTTCTGGTATATGAATAACATGATGTTTTTCAATGGCAAAAATCAATGAATATTGTAAATGCACAAACAGTAATTTATTCGCATTGCAAGGTGCAATTCTGAAATTTTTTGGTTTTTCCTGCTCCTCTTAGCATGATAAAGAAGATTCAAAGAGAGTGAGATGCCAGCTCCTTTCATTCAGTCAGTAGCTTCAAACATTTCTGGTATATGAATAACATGATGTTTTTCAATGGCAAAAATCAATGAATATTGTAAATGCACAAACAGTAATTTCTCCGCATTGCAAGGTGCAATTCTGAAATTTTTTGCCTTTTCCTGCTCCTCTTAGCATGATAAAGAAGATTCAAAGAGAGTGAGATGCCAGCTCCTTTCATTCAGTCAGTAGCTTCAATCATTTCTGGACGTTTTTCAATGGCAAAAATCAATGAATATTGTAAATGCACAAACAGTAATTTCTCCGCATTGCAAGGTGCAATTCTGAAATTTTTTGCTTTTTCCTGCTCCTCTTAGCATGATAAAGAAGATTCAAAGAGAGTGAGATGCCAGCTCCTTTCATTCAGTCAGTAGCTTCAATCATTTCTGGTATATGAATAACATGATGTTTTTCAATGGCAAAAATCAATGAATATTGTAAATGCACAAACAGTAATTTCTCCGCATTGCAAGGTGCAATTCTGAAATTTTTTGCTTTTTCCTGCTCCTCTTAGCATGATAAAGAAGATTCAAAGAGAGTGAGATGCCAGCTCCTTTCATTCAGTCAGTAGCTTCAATCATTTCTGGACGTTTTTCAATGGCAAAAATCAATGAATATTGTAAATGCACAAACAGTAATTTCTCCGCATTGCAAGGTGCAATTCTGAAATTTTTTGCTTTTTCCTGCTCCTCTTAGCATGATAAAGAAGATTCAAAGAGAGTGACATGCCAGCTCCTTTCATTCAGTCAGTAGCTTCAAACATTTCTGGTATATGAATAACATGATGTTTTTCAATGGCAAAAATCAATGAATATTGTAAATGCACAAACAGTAATTTCTCCGCATTGCAAGGTGCAATTTTGAAATTTTTTGCTTTTTCCTGCTCCTCTTAGCATGATAAAGAAGATTCAAAGAGAGTGAGATGCCAGCTCCTTTCATTCAGTCAGTAGCTTCAATCATTTCTGGACGTTTTTCAATGGCAAAAATCAATGAATATTGTAAATGCACAAACAGTAATTTCTCCGCATTGCAAGGTGCAATTCTGAAATTTTTTGCTTTTTCCTGCTCCTCTTAGCATGATAAAGAAGATTCAAAGAGAGTGAGATGCCAGCTCCTTTCATTCACTCAGTAGCTTCAATCATTTTTGGTATATGAATAACATGATGTTTTTCAATGGCAAAAATCAATGAATATTGTAAATGCACCAACAGTAATTTCTCCGCATTGCAAGGTGCAATTCTGAAATTTTTTGCTTTTTCCTGCTCCTCTTAGCATGATAAAGAAGATTCAAAGAGAGTGAGATGCCAGCTCCTTTCATTCAGTCAGTAGCTTCAATCATTTCTGGACGTTTTTCAACGGCAAAAATCAATGAATATTGTAAATGCACAAACAGTAATTTCTCCGCATTGCAAGGTGCAATTCTGAAATTTTTTGCTTTTTCCTGCTCCTCTTAGCATGATAAAGAAGATTCAAAGAGAGTGAGATGCCAGCTCCTTTCATTCAGTCGGTAAGTTCAATCATTTCTGGACGTTTTTCAATGGCAAAAATCAATGAATATTGTAAATGCACAAACAGTAATTTCTCCGCATTGCAAGGTGCAATTCTGAAATTTTTTGCTTTTTCCTGCTCCTCTTAGCATGATAAAGAAGATTCAAAGAGAGTGAGATGCCAGCTCCTTTCATTCACTCAGTAGCTTCAATCATTTTTGGTATATGAATAACATGATGTTTTTCAATGGCAAAAATCAATGAATATTGTAAATGCACAAACAGTAATTTCTCCGCATTGCAAGGTGCAATTCTGAAATTTTTTGCTTTTTCCTGCTCCTCTTAGCATGATAAAGAAGATTCAAAGAGAGTGAGATGCCAGCTCCTTTCATTCAGTCAGTAGCTTCAATCATTTCTGGACGTTTTTCAACGGCAAAAATCAATGAATATTGTAAATGCACAAACAGTAATTTCTCCGCATTGCAAGGTGCAATTCTGAAATTTTTTGCTTTTTCCTGCTCCTCTTAGCATGATAAAGAAGATTCAAAGAGAGTGAGATGCCAGCTCCTTTCATTCAGTCGGTAGGTTCAATCATTTCTGGACGTTTTTCAATGGCAAAAATCAATGAATATTGTAAATGCACAAACAGTAATTTCTCCGCATTGCAAGGTGCAATTCTGAAATTTTTTGCTTTTTCCTGCTCCTCTTAGCATGATAAAGAAGATTCAAAGAGAGTGAGATGCCAGCTCCTTTCATTCAGTCAGTAGCTTCAATCATTTCTGGACGTTTTTCAATGGCAAAAATCAATGAATATTGTAAATGCACAAACAGTAATTTCTCCGCATTGCAAGGTGCAATTCTGAAATTTTTTGCTTTTTCCTGCTCCTCTTAGCATGATAAAGAAGATTCAAAGAGAGTGAGATGCCAGCTCCTTTCATTCAGTCAGTAGCTTCAAACATTTCTGGTATATGAATAACATGATGTTTTTCAATGGCAAAAATCAATGAATTTTGTAAATGCACAAACAGCAATTTCTCCGCATTGCAAGGTGCAATTCTGAAATTTTTTGCTTTTTCCTGCTCCTCTTAGCATGATAAAGAAGATTCAAAGAGAGTGAGATGCCAGCTCCTTTCATTCAGTCAGTAGCTTCAATCATTTCTGGACGTTTTTCAATGGCAAAAATCAATGAATATTGTAAATGCACAAACAGTAATTTCTCCGCATTGCGAGGTGCAATTCTGAAATTTTTTGCTTTTTCCTGCTCCTCTTTGCATGATAAAGAAGATTCAAAGAGAGTGAGATGCCAGCTCCTTTCATTCAGTCAGTAGCTTCAATCATTTCTGGTATGTGAATAACATGATGTTTTTCAATGGCAAAAATCAATGAATATTGTAAATGCACAAACAGTAATTTCTCCGCATTGCAAGGTGCAATTCTGAAATGTTTTGCTTTTTCCTGCTCCTCTTAGCATGATAAAGAAGATTCAAAGAGAGTGAGATGCCAGCTCCTTTCATTCAGTCAGTAGCTTCAATCATTTCTGGTATATGAATAACATGATGTTTTTCAATGGCAAAAATCAATGAATATTGTAAATGCACAAACAGTAATTTATTCGCATTGCAAGGTGCAATTCTGAAATTTTTTGGTTTTTCCTGCTCCCCTTAGCATGATAAAGAAGATTCAAAGAGAGTGAGATGCCAGCTCCTTTCATTCAGTCAGTAGCTTCAAACATTTCTGGTATATGAATAACATGATGTTTTTCAATGGCAAAAATCAATGAATATTGTAAATGCACAAACAGTAATTTCTCCGCATTGCAAGGTGCAATTCTGAAATTTTTTGCCTTTTCCTGCTCCTCTTAGCATGATAAAGAAGATTCAAAGAGAGTGAGATGCCAGCTCCTTTCATTCAGTCAGTAGCTTCAATCATTTCTGGACGTTTTTCAATGGCAAAAATCAATGAATATTGTAAATGCACAAACAGTAATTTCTCCGCATTGCAAGGTGCAATTCTGAAATTTTTTGCTTTTTCCTGCTCCTCTTAGCATGATAAAGAAGATTCAAAGAGAGTGAGATGCCAGCTCCTTTCATTCAGTCAGTAGCTTCAATCATTTCTGGTATATGAATAACATGATGTTTTTCAATGGCAAAAATCAATGAATATTGTAAATGCACAAACAGTAATTTCTCCGCATTGCAAGGTGCAATTCTGAAATTTTTTGCTTTTTCCTGCTCCTCTTAGCATGATAAAGAAGATTCAAAGAGAGTGAGATGCCAGCTCCTTTCATTCAGTCAGTAGCTTCAATCATTTCTGGACGTTTTTCAATGGCAAAAATCAATGAATATTGTAAATGCACAAACAGTAATTTCTCCGCATTGCAAGGTGCAATTCTGAAATTTTTTGCTTTTTCCTGCTCCTCTTAGCATGATAAAGAAGATTCAAAGAGAGTGACATGCCAGCTCCATTCATTCAGTCAGTAGCTTCAAACATTTCTGGTATATGAATAACATGATGTTTTTCAATGGCAAAAATCAATGAATATTGTAAATGCACAAACAGTAATTTCTCCGCATTGCAAGGTGCAATTTTGAAATTTTTTGCTTTTTCCTGCTCCTCTTAGCATGATAAAGAAGATTCAAAGAGAGTGAGATGCCAGCTCCTTTCATTCAGTCAGTAGCTTCAATCATTTCTGGACGTTTTTCAATGGCAAAAATCAATGAATATTGTAAATGCACAAACAGTAATTTCTCCGCATTGCAAGGTGCAATTCTGAAATTTTTTGCTTTTTCCTGCTCCTCTTAGCATGATAAAGAAGATTCAAAGAGAGTGAGATGCCAGCTCCTTTCATTCACTCAGTAGCTTCAATCATTTTTGGTATATGAATAACATGATGTTTTTCAATGGCAAAAATCAATGAATATTGTAAATGCACCAACAGTAATTTCTCCGCATTGCAAGGTGCAATTCTGAAATTTTTTGCTTTTTCCTGCTCCTCTTAGCATGATAAAGAAGATTCAAAGAGAGTGAGATGCCAGCTCCTTTCATTCAGTCAGTAGCTTCAATCATTTCTGGACGTTTTTCAACGGCAAAAATCAATGAATATTGTAAATGCACAAACAGTAATTTCTCCGCATTGCAAGGTGCAATTCTGAAATTTTTTGCTTTTTCCTGCTCCTCTTAGCATGATAAAGAAGATTCAAAGAGAGTGAGATGCCAGCTCCTTTCATTCAGTCGGTAAGTTCAATCATTTCTGGACGTTTTTCAATGGCAAAAATCAATGAATATTGTAAATGCACAAACAGTAATTTCTCCGCATTGCAAGGTGCAATTCTGAAATTTTTTGCTTTTTCCTGCTCCTCTTAGCATGATAAAGAAGATTCAAAGAGAGTGAGATGCCAGCTCCTTTCATTCAGTCAGTAGCTTCAATCATTTCTGGACGTTTTTCAATGGCAAAAATCAATGAATATTGTAAATGCACAAACAGTAATTTCTCCGCATTGCAAGGTGCAATTCTGAAATTTTTTGCTTTTTCCTGCTCCTCTTAGCATGATAAAGAAGATTCAAAGAGAGTGAGATGCCAGCTCCTTTCATTCAGTCAGTAGCTTCAATCATTTCTGGACGTTTTTCAATGGCAAAAATCAATGTATATTGTAAATGCACAAACAGTAATTTCTCCGCATTGCAAGGTGCAATTCTGAAATTTTTTGCTTTTTCCTGCTCCTCTTAGCATGATAAAGAAGATTCAAAGAGAGTGAGATGCCAGCTCCTTTCATTCAGTCAGTAGCTTCAATCATTTCTGGACGTTTTTCAATGGCAAAAATCAATGTATATTGTAAATGCACAAACAGTAATTTCTCCGCATTGCAAGGTGCAATTCTGAAATTTTTTGCTTTTTCCTGCTCCTCTTAGCATGATAAAGAAGATTCAAAGAGAGTGAGATGCCAGCTCCTTTCATTCAGTCAGTAGCTTCAATCATTTCTGGACGTTTTTCAATGGCAAAAATCAATGAATATTGTAAATGCACAAACAGTAATTTCTCCGCATTGCAAGGTGCAATTCTGAAATTTTTTGCTTTTTCCTGCTCCTCTTA